>NW_017671537.1:216628-281901 GCF_001879085.1 Nicotiana attenuata
CGTGAGAAACCTAAAGACGCAGACTGGAAGGGCCTACGGAGGATGGCCTCTACCACTACGAATACCCTGCCTCCAGACGAGGTACCACTGAATCTGCCTGAATGACAGGGCCGTCTTGTCAGACCCCTCGACCACCTCCCCACTGACAAAACCAATCTCGACTCTCCTGGCCACATTGGCCGCCTACTGGAAGAAATATCACTCCCGTACTCCTTAGCCATGTGAAGTCGAATGGGCGTGGATAAGTCCCTCCAATGAACCTACCTCACTCTCTCTCTCTCTACGTGGGGAGTATAAGTAGATCATGACGGGCCAAATCAATAAACCTGGTCTCATACTGGGTAACAGTCATGGAACCCTACTAGAGACACTCAAACTGCCTCCGGTAAATCTCTCTCTGAGTAACGGGAAGAAACTTTTCCAAGAATAGCTGAGTAAACTGCTCCCAAGGCAAAGCTGGTGATCCGAATGGTCTAGCCAAACAATAATCTCTCCACCAAGTCTTGGCGGATCCAGATAAGTGAAAAGTAGCAAAGTCGACCCCATTGGTCTCCACTATCCCCATGTTCATGAGAACCTCATGACAGCCGTCTAAATAATCTTGGGAATCCTCAGAAGATGCACCGCTGAAAGTGGTTGTGAAGAGCTTGGTGAACCTGTCCAATCTCCACAAGGCATCAACATACATAGATGCTCCATCACCGGTCTGAGCTACCACACCCGGCTGAACTGCTCTAACTGGCTGAGCTGCTGGAGTTTGAAACTGGGAGCCATCTGCTCCGGAGTGCGAGTAGCAGGATTCTGGGCTCCTCCTCTAGCCTGAGAGACGGCTGGTGCTACAGGAAGCAAGCCTGCCTGGGTGACACTCTCCATAAGGCCCACTAGACGGACCAGAGCATCCTGGAGTACTGGGGTAGTAATGAACCCCTCTGGGACCTGAGTTGGGCCCACCGGAACTGCCTGGGCCAGAACCTCATCATCAAACTCAACCTGAGGCTCCGCCACTGGTGTTGCTGCTCTGGGCTGAGCTCTGCCCCTGCCTCGGCCTGTAGCACGGCCTTGGCCTCGCCCTCTGCCCCTCGTGGGAGCTGCTGCGGGGGCTCGGGCTATTGATCAGTGGATGAGGAAGAGCGTGTTCTCGCCATCTCCGAAAGAACAGAGTAGAAATTCAATTAGCATAGAGAAACCAAACCGCACGACAGGAAAGAATAAATGTGAAGTTTTTCCTAACTCTGTAGCCTCTGGGGGATAAATACACACGTCTCCGTACCGATCCCTCAGACTCTACTAAGCTTGTCCGTGAATTGTGAGACCTATGTAACCTAGAGCTCAAATACCAACTTGTCATGACCCGGATTTCCTACCCTCGGGAGTCGTGATGGCGCCTACTCGTGGAAGCAAGGCAAGCCAAATATTATAAAATCATTACCTTCCTTTTATTAAACATGTTCAACAATTTAAAATAATAAGTGATTAAGCAGCGGAATAAATTAAATAACCAGAAATGTGGAAGACGAAACTTAATAATTCAACCAAACACTGCTACATAATCTGAAGTACAATACTACCCGGAATTTGGTGTCACAAGTCATGGACTATCTAAGAATACTACAAATAAGGTATGAATGGAAATACATAATTCTATCTCTGAATAACTAATAACAGAAAGAGAAAAGATAGGAGGAGACGCCAAGGCCCGCGGACGTCTGCAGGACTACCTCGGGTCGCCTAAATGGACTGAAGACAGCATCCCCACTGCGGTCCAAATGCTCCGGTATCAGTATCTGCACACAGTGCAAAGTGTAGTATCAGTACAACCGAGCCCATGTGCTGGTAAGTGCCTAGCCTAACCTCGGCGAAGTAGTGACGAGGCTAGGACCAGACGACCAAATAAACCTGTGCAGTTAAATCATATACAGCGGAATTAAAAGCAGATAATTACAACTAAAGTTGGGCGAGGGAACATGCTGCGGGGAGTAACAAATAACAACAGAATAATAGTGGAGAAATGTAAGGAACGCCATAAATCAATTACCAGCAAAAGATAAGGAAATAAGAAGAACAAGTACACATGTAATACCGTTGCAGGCGTGCAGCCCGATCCCATTTCATATAGTACCGTTGCAGGCATGCAACTCGCATCCATTTCATACAGTACCGTTGCATGCGTGCAACCTATTCCCATTTCATATATTACCGTTGCATGCGTGCAACCCGCTCCCATTTCATGTATTACTGTTGCAGGCGTGCAACCCGCTCCCATTTCATGTATTACCGTTGCAGGCGTGCAACCCGCTCCCATTTCATTTATCAACACCAATCATAAAAGAATCCCGGCAAGGGAACAATAGCATAATAACAACATCCTGGCAAGGGAACAATAATATTACAACAACATCCCTGCAAGGGAACAATAATATCACAACAACATCCCGGCAAGGGAACAACAATATCACATCAACATCCCGGCAAGGGAACAATAATAAAATTCTCATATGAAGCACGAATAAACCACAACGGAGTTACAAAAATTACAATACAAGAATCACGGGCATGGTTGACACCGACGTATAGATACTCGTCACCATGCCTATACGTCGTACTCCACAGTTAACACTTAGCAAATAAGATACAACTCCTAATCCCTCAAGCTAATGTTAGACCAAACACTTACCTCAAACTTCCACGGCCAACTCAAGCCTCAAACACCGCTTTTACTTTAGAATTCACCTCCAATTACTTGTATCTAGTCCAAATTAATTTAACAACATCAATAAATGCTAAATAATTCAATCCCAATGCTAAATTATAGGTTTTCTATCATTTTCCCCAAAAAGTCAAAAATCAACCCCGGGCCTGCTTGGTCAAAACAAAAGGTTCAGACCAAAACCCGATCACCCATTCACCCACGAGCCCGAATATGTAATTAGTTTCGGAATCCGACCCCAAAACGAGGTCTAAATTCCATATTCAAAAAGCCTTAACTCTACCCAAATCCCCAATTTTCTACCCTTAAGAACATGATTTAGGCCTAGAAATCTAATGGGTGTTAATGGAAATTGAAGAAAACAAGTCTAAGAACACATACCTATGGTTTTGTGGTGAAATCCCTCTTCAAAAATCGCCCAAGTTCGAGTTTAAGTGAAAAAGTTATGAAGTTTTGAAGAAATCCCGTTTTGCTACTGTTTTACAATATCTGGACAGGGAACCTATGCGTTCGCACATGATTGGATGCGTTCGCATAGAACAAATGGTGACCCCCAGAATTAACTCTATGATATCGCGGACGTACCTACGCGATCGCATAGAACAAATGGTAACCCCCAGAATTAACTTTGTGCTATCGCGGACCTACCTATGCAATCGCATAGAACAAATGATGACCCCCTGAATTAACTCTATGCTATCGCGGACCTACCTAGGCAATCGCATAGAACAAATGATGACCCCCAGAATTAACTCTATGCTATCGCGGACCTACCTATGTAATACCATAGAACAAATTAAGATCGCGAACCTACCTATGCGATCGCGAACCTACCTATGCGATCGCATAAAACAAAAACCCGGACACCAGCAAACAGCAAAAACACCAGATTTTCTAAGTACGAATCACCCCGACGCCTATCTGAAACTCACCCGAGCCCTTGGGGCTCTAAACCAAACATGCACGCAAGTCTAAAAACATTATACGGACTTGGTCATGTGATCAAATCGCCAAAATTACATCATAAACAATGAATTTAGCATAGAAATCTAAGAAAAATTTCAAAACTTTCAAAGTATCAAATTTCACAACTACGGGTCCGAATCACATCAAACGACTTCCGTTTCTTACCAAATTTCGCTGACGCATCTTAAATGTCATAATGAACCTGTACCGGGCTTCGGAACCAAAATACGGGCCCGATACCATAAATTTCAAATATAATCAAATTTCCTAAAACGCTTATATTTTCAGTAAAACAATTTCTTTCAAAAATTCATTTCTCGGGCTTGGGACCTCGGAATTCGATTGCGGGCATACACCCAAGTCCCATATTTTCCTACGGACCCTCCGAGACCGTCAAATCACAGGTCCAGGTCCGTTTACCCAAAATGTTGACCGAAGTCAACTTAAATTTAATTTCAAAGGCCAAATTAACATTTTCATCACATTTCCACATAAAAGCGTTCCGGATATACGCCTGGATTGTGCACGCAATTCGAGGGTCATCACAAAATTTACTCATAAATCAGGTGATGACCTTTTGGGTCATCACAATTAGATCATCGGTTCTTATAAGTATAAAGTTTGAGTTCCCAATCTAATGATGGAATTGGACAAACCATCAGGAATGATTGTAGCACAAGATTAAATATATATTGTCTTGATTATGGGAATGGTTTAATTCCAACTTCTTGTGATAGTACATTTTGTATGTATTGAATGAACCAAGTAGAGATAAGTATTTTGTACTGACTTAATAAAATAAACTCTCTAGCCATTAAATGCACTTATACTCTTAATCTCGATATAATTATTATTAGTTGTGTATATTATTATTGTTTTGATTTATTAAAATGCGAGATTCTTTCATGGGTCAATATGCCTGGTAAATTTGATAATAATAATAATAATAATAATAATGTACATCGGCGAAGTCATAGTTAGTTGATGGAATTCATGTCTCGGTTTAGAGATTGATGATACACCTTTATGAAAGCTTATAAGTTTTCATGGGTAAACCTGGCCGGTGGATTTTGTATCCGACACATGAAATAAGTTAAGCGAAAGTCTAAAGGAAATAATCAATAAATTAAATCGTCAGTAATTTAATTTAATTGATTAGTATTCGAATCTTAACATGGGGAGTTAAATAAGATTTAGGTTGTGTTTGGTATAGCGGAAAATATTTTCTTGGAAAACAAGTAGTAATCTTATTCATTTTCCGGTGTTTGGTACGCAAAATAAGAAAAATGACTTCTCAAGAGTATTCATAAATAATTTAGATATAATAAACATGAAGCCATAAACTTTCAATCCAACAACCTTCCGAACCCACTTTTTTCATAAACTTTCGAACTGCTAAACTTTGGAAACCCCGGAATTTCTAACCCGTAAACTTTATAATTTCTAAACCCGTAAACTTCCAAACATATAAACCTCCAAACTCATAACTTTGGAACTTGTAAAATTTTGAACCTTTAAACCGATAAATAAAAAAACTAAAACTAAAAAATATATTAAAAAATATTTTTTACCCGGGGGTTGGGTGGGGGGGGTGGTAGGGTGGCAGAAAACGGAAAAATAAGAAACTTAGAAATTAGCAAAAAAAAAAAAAAGATAAGGTAAAATAATAATGTTGTTTTTGCGCGAGGGGATGGGGTGGGTGGAGGGGTGGGTGGTAACGGAAAAATTGAAATTTGAAAAAAAAAAGCCTTTTTTAGAGAGAAGGGGGGTGGGTTGGTGAGGGTAGAGAAGGTTAAGAAGGAATTCTGGAAAATATTTTTCCTTGTCTTGATAAGGAAAATATCTTCCTCCAATTGGAGGAAAATGAGTTCATAAGGAAAATATTTTCTGAAACATTTAGGCCAACCAAACATGGGAAAATTGAAAAAAAAATTCCGGAAAATGTTTTCCTTCATACCAAACACACCTTTAATGGATGAATTTTGAAATTGAATAAGGAGTGTGTCACGACCCTTAACCCGGACCCGGTCGTGATAGCGCCTCTCGTGAAGACAAGGCCATCCGACACACTTCCAATTCATTTTAAGCAATCAAAATAATAAATATTAAGTCTTTAGCAAATTAAAATCCCAAAATAAGGTAAACAATACAGTTTGCGGAATAAAACACAGCCCGACACGGGGTGTCACCAGTCATGAGCATCTATAATAACACTACAAGTCTGAAAGGGTCTACTCCACTATTACATAACTAAAATAGAAGGAAATAAGATAGAGGGAGAATGCACTGGGCTGCGAATCGCCGGGCAGCTACCTAGTGAATCTCCGGAATCTGCTAGACAGCTCTCAACCCTTGCAAGCAGGACCTGTAGCGCCCAAATCTGCACACAGGGGTGCAGGGAGTAAAGTGAGTACTCCAACTGAGTGAGTAAGAACCATAAAGGAAGACTGAGCAATACAAAATCACGTTAAACACAACAATAAGCTATAAGAGGCAGAATAAAATCAGTAAATGCAATTAAACAGTGTAATCTCATAAAGCATCTTTTAAACAGTTAAACAAATAAAGGAAAAGCAGCTAGAAAAGGTAAACACCTAAAAACCGCCCCTCGGGCACAATAACAACTGAATCAGCCCCTCGGGCAAAAACATAGAACAATACTAGCCCATCGGGCTCTATCTTATATCACAATGGGTACCCGCTCTCACTGGGGGTGTACAGACTCCGGGAGGGGCCCCTTACGGCCCAAGCGCAATATCAAGCCATCTCGTGGCATAATCACATAATCTCTCGGCCTCATATCAACAAGCCACCTCGTGGCGTACAATCTCAGGCCCTCGGCCTCATAATCATAATCAGTATATCACCGCTGCAGCGTGCAGCCCGACCCAAAAGTATCCTCACAACACAGGCCCTCGGCCTTACTCAGTCAGAATCTCATAAGCCACTCGGGCAACAGTAAAACATGATGCTCAGCTCAAAATATCTTTAAAAATATCATTTAAGGTGTTAAAACAGAGTAAGCATGGTTGAGTTATGAAAATAGTAAAATATAACATGATTGAGTACAAGAATAAAGTCAAAACGGTGAGGAAATGGCAGTAAAAATCCCCTAAGGGTCCAAATAGTTGGCGTGAAGCCCAAATATGGCATTTAGCTCAAAACATGATAACATCTAGCAATTTGCAACCAAATACGCAGTAAAACAGTCATTCGAGATGGACCAAGTCACAATCCCCAACGTTGCACGACCCCACGCTTGTCATCTAGCGTGTGCGTCACCTCAACATAGCCTAACGCTGTATAATCCGGGGTTTCATACCCTCAGGACAACATTTAAAATCATTACTCACCTCAATCCGGCCCGAACTCTAGCTCGCGATGCCTTTGCCCCTAGAATCGGCGTTCGGATGCTCCAAATCTATCCAACATCAGAACGTAACCATCAAAATATGCTAAAGGGACAAAGCCCACTCAAAAACAATCAAAAAACAACGCAATTCCCAAAATTAACCAAACCCGACCTCCGAGCCCCAAGTCTCGGAATTCGATAAATTTTACATCATTAGATTCCTTATCACCCCACGAGTTCATACATATCAAAAGTTCTTAAATCCGACCACAAATGGTCCTTCAAATCCTCAATCAAAGGACTAAGTTTCCAAGCCCTAGTTTCCTCAATGTCTAATCCCTTAATTACAGCTCTAATCTGTGAATTGATACCATAGAAATGAGTTTTCATGATCCAAAACCTTAACTCAATGAAGTCTCCTTGAATTCTCTCTTCAAAATCGCCCAAAACTCCAAAATTCGCGTTTAAAAATGGTGAAACCCTCTGAAAATCGCGAAGGAAGAAATATATACATTCTGACCCAGGCTTTTCGCAACTGCGGTCCAGATATCGCACCTGCGTAACCGCTTCTGCGGTCCCAAGCGCCTCACCTGCGGTTTCCACTTACTTGACCAATTTCCGCTTCTACGGTTAAAATATCGCACCTGCGGCATCGCAGGTGCGCCTCCTCGACCGCTTCTGTGGTTTTAGCTAGCCTTCAACCTGGCCGCATCTGCGGCTCCCTTTTTGCTTCTGCGAGACCG
Organism: Nicotiana attenuata; assembly: GCF_001879085.1. Taxonomy (NCBI): domain Eukaryota; kingdom Viridiplantae; phylum Streptophyta; class Magnoliopsida; order Solanales; family Solanaceae; genus Nicotiana; species Nicotiana attenuata. Next base: position 224,397 of record NW_017671537.1, read on the forward strand.
CACCTGCGGTCACCTAGCCGCAGGTGCGGTTATGACAACAAATTCCAACACTTCAACTGCCAAACCAACTTCCAAACTTGCCGTCAACCATCCGAAATCACCCCGAGGCCCCCGGGACCTCAACCAAAAGCACCAACAAGTCTTATACTACTATTCAAACCTATACAAACCTTCAAAACACCTCAAACAACGTCAAATCAACCAAAACACATCGGATTCAAGCCTAAGGTTCTAACATATTCCGAATTCCGCTTTTGTTCAAAAAGTATACCAAACCACGTCCGAATTACCGGAAATTTTGCACACATATCCCAAATGACACAACGGAACTACTGCAACTTCTGACATTCCATTCCGACCCCTATATCAAAATCTCACCTATCAACCGGAAAACGCCAAAATCCCATTTTCACCAATTCAAGCCTAAATCTACTCCGGACCTCCAAAACACATTCTGATCACGCTCCTAAGTCCCAAATCACCTCCCGAAGCTATCCGAACCATCAGAATTCACATGTGAGCCCTCTAACACATAAGTCAACATCCGATTGACTTTTCCAACTTAAGCTTTCTTAAAAGAGACTAAGTGTCTCAAACCTTGCCAAAACCTCTCTGAACCCAAGCCAACCAACCCGATCATACATAGAACCGATAAACAAAGCAATAAGAAGCAGAAATGGGGGAAACAGAGCGGTAACTCATGAAACGAACGGTCGGGTCGTTACATCCTCCCCCTCTTAATCTAACGTTCGTCCTCGAACGAGTCAAGAAACATACCTGAAGCCTCAAATAGGTGAGGATATCTGCTCCGCATCTCCCGCTCGGTCTCCCAGGTAGCCTGCTTTAAGGACCGACCTCTCCACTGCATTTTCACTGAAGCTATATCTTTTGATCTCTGTTATACCCCATTTTAACACGGGTCAAATTAGAGTATAACATATTGGTAATTCTGAGGTTTAATAAATCAAAAGAGTCGCCACCTAATTATTTTAACGGTGAATTAGGACACCAATTTTAGCTAAATAATGGTTAAATTAACTCTATTTTTACGATCTGCTTAACCTTAAGATAATGGGTAAGGGTTCTAATTAATCCTATAGGAAAGGTTATTAAGGCACCCTATATGATCCGTGAATTACGATTAACCTTTCAAACTTAGGTTAATTAATAAGACTTATTTTTATTAAAATGGTACTTGAAGAAAACGACACACACAAAGTTTATAATAGTAGCTAATCTTTGATTGTAAAGATAGATTGGTAAGATGTTTGAAGGAAAACGTTGTCATTCGCCTTAGAGGAAAAAATGGTTTTTAACTCCAAATACACAGATGTTCCTGGCCTCAAACTTAGGAAGACAAAATCAGTTTTGAGTTCATTCACACCAGAAAAATAATTCTTCTCAATAACAGTTTAAACTTAGAGACAAGGCTAGCCAAAGATAACTTCTGATTTTAAAAGGTTATGGCCTTCTGAAAATAGCGATCAAACTAATTACTGATTTTAGGAGTTCTCTTCTAACCCCATATTCTATATGTGGTAAAACTCTAAATGGTTTTAAGTCTTGAGTGTTATAAACAAGTAGTCATAATCAACATAAGACAAAATGTTAGCCAACTAATAAACAAAAATTAAAGTAACATAATGAATAGCCTTCTATCCAGTTATTCAGGAGCACAAATCTTCTAAGGTTTCACTAATCAAAGGAACGAGGACAAAATGGTGATGGATCAGCTTCGGCAGCGGCATTGAGTCTCGCTGGAGACTCTTTGTTGCTCCGTGTATATGACATGCAAAAGAAAAGAGAAGTAAAAGATTAGGAGTGCAACTCATGTTAGACATATCAGTGTACAAAAAGAAGTTCACGTAGAAGTAATTAGGCAAAATGACCAAATAATTTTAGTCTATTCTCAGTAATTACACTTGAATATATATCTAAGACTAGAACTCTAAATACTTAAACAGATCCATTTCATTAATATAGACTTGTGCCATTAAAGTAATACTAAAAATAAACTCCTAACACATGAAATATTATTCACATAATCTAGACCAAAGAATAGAATGTAAGACTAACAAAATTCTTGTAACTTCTACTAGCATTGGATTAGCTATATGGACAGTAAGAGCGTACTTTAGACTCGTTTTATTCATATTTGTATACCACAAAGGGAATGATTCAAAATATTCGGGCCCAACATGTTAGAATGCGAGTTCATATCATTTTCTTTTGAGCTGAGAGTTAAGACCCGATTCAATATTGTTATCATTCCTATCGGCACGCCTTCTAAAATTATCTCCATACATTCCAAACATCAGAAGGGGATAGTAACATTAATATCTAACAGTGAGCACATCTTACTAACATGGAATTAAAATAGTTTTGTCACGACCCAAAATCTAACAGTGGTCGTGATGGCGCCTATCGTGTTACAAGGCAAGCCTATTCCCAAAATATTACTACTAATTTGATTATAAGAATTTAATAAAATATTTCCAATAATATAATATACGAAAACGAGTCCCAAACATCGGGGTGTCACTAAGTCATGAGCGTCTAAAACTATGAACTAAGATATATAAACGGTCTAACTGTCCAAAGAAGAAATGATAAAAGGAGTAACAAGGTCCTGCGGACGCTGGCAGCTACCTTGCAGTCTCCAATTAAGGCCGGCCTGAACTCAACGATCACCGCGCTCTAACTCACCTGGAACTTGCACATAAAGTGCAGAGTGTAGTATGAGTACAACCACCTCAGTAGTAACAGAAATAACTAAGGAACTGAGCAGTAGTGACGAGCTGAGCAAAACAGTCCAATTATTTATTTTTCACAATTTTTAAAAAAATAACAGGAATAAACAGGTAAATTCCATAACTCAGTAAATGCCACAAAGAAATTTAACAGATAAATGCAGCAACAGCAAAAGTAGATGCAACCTCACAACAATGTCACTCCATCATCAGCACTCGCACTCAGCACTCAACACTCAACACACTCAACACTCTGCGCTCACTGGGGGTGTGTACAGACTCCGGAGGGACTCCCAAAGCCCAAGCGCTAAGCACAGACAACTCATGTGCTACCATATCAATACCTGGATCCGCACGGTCAACTCACGTGCTACGCGGACAACTCACGCGCTATGGTGTCAATACCTGGACCCGCACGGTCAACTCACGTTCTACGCGGACAACTCACGCGCTATGATATTAATATCCTCACAACCAGGCCCTCGGCCTCACTCAATCCTGTACCTCACTAGCCTCACCATCATCAACAAATAAGGGGACTCAGCCCACATCAAGTATCATAGCATATTACCAAATAATAGAGACTGTGGTAAACATGTACAATAATTATTATGACTGAGTACAAATAACGTGAGAATGAATAAAGCCTAAGCATGATCTCCAACATGTAGGCAAACGAGTTCAACAACAAGTAAACACATAACCATAGATAACAACCATTAGGCCTCACAGCCTCACGGGACGGACCAAGTCTCAATCCCTCGCGGTGCAAACCCACACGCCCGTCACCTAGCATGGGTATCACCACCAAACAATCACATGATATTACTTTCTTCGGATTTATACCCTCAAAGCCAGAGTTAAAACTGTTACTTACCTCGCTAATGGGAAGTTCTCCAACCTTGCAATGTCTACAACACCAACCAAATGGCCTCCAATGGCCTCAATCTATGCAAAAATATTAATTAATAGTGTCAATTTGACTAGTCAGGTCAACTCTCAATATCCTTAACCTCCAAGCTTAGAGTTATATTTTAATATTCCACCTATCAAATGCCAAAATTTTAAAGGTAAAGACATATCCCAGTATTTCAATCTAAACTCAATGATCAATTACGATTCCTATAGAGTAATACCCGAAACCTTATGATGATTACTAGAAAGTAAAAGTTAAAAAAAGTATTCTATACATAGAAATTTCAAAAAGGGAAAATAACAATAATAAATTTAAAAAAACACATTTCGTAACTTTTCCAGTAGATTGCTTAGCATCTAACGTTAAAATCCACTCTTATATTTAATCTAAAGATCAATCATAACATAATTATTGGTCAATCACTAGTTAATCATTGAAATTCTTATATTACTATTGCAAAAATCGAAACTATGTAGAAGCAGAAGTCAGTAATTGTTTTTCTCAAAAATTGTACCATAAGACATATACTTAATATTTTTTTTAAATCATTATGTAATTAATACAACATAATCATTATTAATAATTATTTCCTATCATGCCATGGTAATTAATTCCTACATTATATCTTTCCATAGTTACTTGCCAAAATTTAATTCAAAGTGCATGATAAAAAAATTCATACCTGAAACTTATAAAATTCTAAAGAATCTTCACAAATGGCAGCTCTCCGCTGCGCATCACCCACCCAAGGCTTTTTAGCTAATTTAGTTTATGCCTTTGTGAACCAAGAAGGCAACTTTTTTTTTTCTTAAATCTTAATGCCCTAAAACGTGAGCAACAATTGGGGTAGTTGGGCCCTGTTCTTTTCTTTTATTAGTTAGAGCCCGTGGTTGTATAACTATCATATATAATTAACGAGTACTCTCTATTTTATATCTATAATAACAAATCTCATTCTACTAGGTTAGTACTTTTTGGCACACGCGTCACAACTGACACTACGAACCTACTCCAACTTCCGGTTGACTTTTCTAACTTAGCTTTCTAACTAAGAGACTAAGTGATCATTTCACTCCAAAACTACTCCGAACCCAAACCTACCAACTCGATACAGCTCAACACAGTTTAACAACACATAAAAAAAATAAAAATGGGGGAAACGGGGCTATAACTCTCAGAACGACTGACCGGGTCGTTACAAGTTTAGACCTAGAGTCATATCTGTAAAATCCTAATGATAAAACAGGGTAAAATTGTGGGCCTTATCTTGCGAAGGAACAACGTTTAGACCATATACTCATCCCTTTCAATCTTCATTTTAGAGCAGTAAATCTATTAAACAATGTTATCTGGACTAACGAACTCCAAACTATGATCCTAGTTATTACAACACATGATTTTTGTTAAAAGGTTAATCTTTGAAAACTTCCTGTTAACAACAACAATTCCAACATAGATAAATAATTTCCTGCCTTCCGAAATATTTAGACCAAATGAACAGTAACTTTAACCCATCTTCTAAATAGGAAACCAGTTCAGAAACCATTGTATTAACTCAGAGAATAACTTTGTATGTGCTGGACAAAGAAGTGATATTCTAGACTTATCATTTTGAAGTAAGAAATAGCAAATCATGGCATTTAAAGTAGACGGCACAAGAAAACAACAACAATTAACATATTAATTTATTCATGTGTTATTTAATCGACATCAAATTTTCATTTGATCAACACATAGACAGATCACATAATCGTTTGCTATTTTATACCCAAAGCAATCTTAAAGCATGCTTTCTATATAGGAAATTAAGCAGACAAACAAACATTTATTACTAATATGAAATAAACAAAAACAAAAAAACTAGGATTTGAGAATCACTGACTTTTCCACAAGACCGACAACTAAAGATATATACGTAAACAGGAACCAAATCATGTGTTTATGGATATACATTCAGATTCAAGGTAGTTTCCGACACATATCACTATTAAAAAGACAACCACAAAGAGAGCAACTAACGTGCAAATATATTCATACGATTAAGAAATAGTTTAAACTCATAATCTTTCATGATTTCATCCATGAATAAATATAGAATCACGCCTTTTACATGGAAAGTAAACTGGAGATAAGATTTTTAAAAAACAAACAAACAAACATTTCAGAACTTCGAATATAGGAAAAAGCGAGAAGAAAGATTTCGAAGTTACTGACCTTTTTGTGGGCAGCGAACTGAGGCGGGGTCTTAGATGCACTATTGAACTCCGACTTCAAACTCTCTATCTTAGACGATCATTAGTCGCCGGAATAAGCAAATTAATCATTGTAATGGCTAAAAATACAAAGATAACTAGAGAACTCTGTTTTAATTAGAGAAATGCATTAATAGAGGTGGCTAAAAACTCTTGACTTTGGGGTGAAAGTGGGCGGCTGAACCATCAGTTTTTAGGGTAAAAGGGGCAGCTCAGAGCTTCAATATTTTAAGGGTTAACGGCGTGGCTGAAGCTTTTTGGTTAAAGGAGGGGGCTCCCGCTTCCCAAATAGCATCCAAACACCGGTATATATAGGTGCAAAATTAGGGTTCTTAGTTTTAGGCGGGATTTTGAAATTGAGTCAAGGCTATGAACCATTTGAAAATTGAACGTTGGTATTGCAGAAGAATTAAATGAGGCACAGAGCTTCTTGTTCAAAAATGGTAATGGCAGGTCTGCCATAGCTGAGCAACAATGGAATTTCGTGGAGAAGAAGAAAGGGTGGAGAAGAAGCGTCTGTGTTGGGTTAGAAGAGAGAGAACATGGTTAGCAAATTGGATTTAATTGATGGGATAAATATTGACCATTGGATTAAAATAACGGATGGCTCAGATTGGGCTTAGGATAAAACAAGTTAAAAAAAATACATAGAATTCTCTAGAAAAGGGTGTGCTAGGCGTGAGTTTGGCGTGTGTTTTTTACTGTTGGCGCACAGTTGGCACTGACATGGTGGTTACGTGGAGCTTATGTGGAGATGACATGGAAAAGAAGTAGAGTAGATGGGCTGGTGGGTATGGGCCTCCGATTTGGACTATGGAAAAGGCCGAATCTCTTTCTTCTTGGGCTTCTTAAATCTTGTAACAAAGCTATTAATATGAAATAAGTAATTAAATTTTGACATGCCTAGTAATAAAATATTTATATTAAATAATTCTCTACTGTTTAAATAATTACAAATTTATGTTGTAAATATCTATTTAGTATATAANTTCTAGACTGGTCTGCTCCCAAGTGGACAACTTGAGAGTGGAAAGCACATGACCGTCGACTGCACCGCTGATCTACTCACCCACGAACTTTTCCCTAAAAGGAGTTTTTAGTAGTGCACGGCCGCAAACTGCGTAACCGCTAGGTGTGTGCTTTGTGTGAATTTTCCAAAAGTGGAGGAAGTGAAATGAGAACACAATATATATAAAGCAATAATAATAGATGAACAATTCATAAAATACAGTTTATCATATAACGGCAATTCAAATAAGCATCATAACAATTAAAAACACACAAATTAATTTTTATTATTAACCTAAGTTTGTTGTGGTTTAGAACCTAGAATCCCCAGCAGAGTCGCCATGTTGTTATACCCCATTTTAACACGGGTCAAATTAGAGTATAACATATTGGTAATTCTGAGGTTTAGTAAATCAAAAGAGTCGCCACCTAATTATTTTAATGGTGAATTAGGACACCAATTTTAGCTAAATAATGGTTAAATTAACTCTATTTTTACGATCTGCTTAACCTTAAGATTATGGGTAAGGGTTCTAATTAATCCTATAGGGAAGGTTATTAAGGCACGCTATATGATCCGTGAATTACGATTAACCTTTCAAACTTAGGTTAATTAATAAGACTTATTTTTATTAAAATGGTACTTGAAGAAAACGACACACACAAAGTTTATAATAGTAGCTAATCTTTGATTGTAAAGATAGATTGGTAAGATGTTTGAAGGAAAACGTTGTCATTCGCCTTAGAGGAAAAAATGGTTTTTAACTCCAAATACACAGATGTTCCTGGCCTCAAACTTAGGAAGACAAAATCAGTTTTGAGTTCATTCACACCAGAAAAATAATTCTTCTCAATAACAGTTTAAACTTAGAGACAAGGCTAGCCAAAGATAACTTCTGATTTTAAAAGGTTACGGCCTTCTGAAAATAGCGATCAAACTAATTACTGATTTTAGGAGTTCTCTTCTAACCCCATATTCTATATGTGGTAAAACTCTAAATGGTTTTAAGTCTTGAGTGTTATAAACAAGTAGTCATAATAAATATAAGACAAAATGTTAGCCAACTAATAAACAAAAATTAAAGTAACATAATGAATAGCCTTCTATCCAGTTATTCAGGAGCACAAATCTTCTAAGGTTTCACTATTCAAAGGAACGAGGACAAAATGGTGATGGATCAGCTTCGACAGCGGCATTGAGTCTCTGTCACGACCCAAACCCCGATCGTGATGGCGCCCAACACCTTGTTAGGCAAGCCCGACCATTCAACAAATACCCCAACTATTGATGATTCAAGAGTTTAAACATAGATATCAAATTGGCCAAACCATTATACCAAAAGGCCATAAATACGGAGAAAATGTACTGAAATCCAACAGAATACGGAAAACATAAGCCCAAACAGGATCCGGTGTCACGACCATAAGNGGGTCGACCTGAATACCCTCGCTGGACACCACGTGCCCTAAGAAAGCCACTGATCCAAGCCAAAACTCACATTTGGAGAACTTTGCATAAAGCTTCTCCTCCCTCAATCTCTGTAATACCACTCTCAAGTGCTGAGCGTGCTCCTCCTGGCTACGCGAGTACACCAATATATCATCAATAAAAACAATCACAAATGAATCCAGATACGGCCGAAATACACTGTTCATCAATTGTGAACGTGGCTGGGGCATTAGTCAGCCAAAAGACATAACCAGAAACTCATAATGCCCATATCTAGTCCTGAAGGCAGTCTTCATAATATCCGAATCCCTGATCTTCAGCTGGTGGTAGCCTGAACGGAGGTCAATCATATAGAATACCCTTGCCCCCTAGAGCTGGTCAAACAAATCATCAATGCGCGGTAGAGGATACTTGTTCTTCACTGTCACCTTGTTCAACTGCCTGTAGTCAATGCACATTCTCATTGTGCCATCCTTCTTCTTCACAAATAGGACCGGTGCACCCCACGGTGACACACTAGGACGAATAAACCCCTTATCTAGGAGTTCCTGAAGTCTATCCTTTAGTTCTTTCAATTCCGCTGGTGCCATACGATATGGAGGAATGGAAATGGGCTGAGTGCCCGGCACCAGATCAATACCGAAATCAATATCCCTGTCCGGCGGCATGCCCGGCAGGTCTGCTGGAAACACATCTAGAAAGTCCCTCACAACGGGGACGGAAACAAGACTAGGAGTCTCAGCTCCAACATCTCTCACAAAAGCCAAATACGATAGACAACCTTTCCCAACCATCCGCTGGGCCTTTAGGAAGAAAATCACCCTGCTGGGTACATTGTCAGTCATACCATGCCACTCAATTCTCGGAACACCCGGAATGGCCAATGTGACTGTCTTGGCATGACAGTCTAGAATTGCATGGCACGGAGATAACCAATCCATGCCCAGAATAACATCAACATCTACCATGCTCAACAGCAACAAGTCGACTCGGGTCTCCAGACCCCAATAGTCACTAAACACGACCGATATACATGGTCTACCATAATAGTATCACCCACAAGGGTGGATACATGAACTGGTAAAGCAAGGCACCCCCGGGTCGTACCCATATAATGAGCAAAATAAGAAGACACATAGGAATAGGTAGAACCGGGATCAAATAAAACTGAGGCATCCCTGTGGCAGACTGAAATAATACCTGTGATGACAGCATCCGAAACAATAGCATCTGACCGGCCCTGAAGAGCATAGAATCGAGCCTGACCACCGCCCGATCAGTCTCCACCCCTAGGGCGGCCCTTAGCTGCCTGACCCTCACCCCTAGCTGGCGGGGCGGGTGCTGAAGAAGATGGGCCAGAAGACGAGGGCTGATCCCTCTACTGAAACCGGCCGCCACGACGCCGAGGAAAATCCCTCTTCATATGACCAAACTCACCGCACTCGTAGCAACTGCCTGGTGCCAGAGATGAGGACTGAAGGGAACCCCGCGCATCAGAGTGACTGGCTGACGCACTCGGTCTGGAGGAACCCTGAACAGCCGGAGCTCGTGATGAACCTTGAGCTGGAAGAGCACTGAGAGATGGCTGGCTCCGCTGATAACCCTGATGACCTCGGCCGAAAGATGACCCACCATACTCAGAGCGAGCTGACTGAGGAGGCCTGAATGAACGACCTCTGCTCTGCTGGAACTGACCCCTAGACGGAGCACCACTGAAGCTTCCAGAACCTCGAGGCCTCTTGGCCTCCCTCTCCTCTCTGTCCTGACGGCGAGCCAACTCGATATCACGAGCAATATCAACTGCATCCTCAAAGGAAATACCCAGGACTCTCTCTCGAGTCATCAGAATACGAAGGTGATAGTTAAGTCCATCTACAAACCTCTTGATCCTCTCTCTATCGGTCGGAACTAACCAGGAGTCATGACGGGCTAACTCAGAAAATCTCGCCTCATACTGGGTCACAGTCATGTATCCCTGTCGAAGCCACTCGAACTGCCTACGCAGCTCCTCCCTCCGAGACTGCGGTACCCACTTCTCCAAAAAGATGGTGGAGAACTCCTGCCATGATAAAGGCGCTGCACCTGTCGGCCTACGCCGCTCATATGCCTCCCACCATGTGAAGGCAGCCCCAGTAAACTGAAATGCGGTGAATGCTACCCCGCTGGACTCCAAAATCCCTGCCGTCCGAAGCATACGCTGACACTTGTCAAGAAATCCCTGGGCATCCTCGCCCTGAGCACCACTGAAGGCTGGAGGCTGGAGCCTACTGAACCTCTCAAGACTACGCTGCTCATCGTCTGGCATAGCTGGAACCACAAAATCCTGAACTGGTACAACCGGCTGAGCTGGAGCTGCTCCCGGTGTCTGTAAACCCTGCACCACCTGCTCGGGTGTGCGAGCAGCGGGGGTCTGACTGCCTCCCCCTGCTTGAGAAGTAGCTGCTGTAGCAGTGGCTGAAACTATCTGGGCTAGGCCAGTGCAAACTGATAGTATCTGGGCCAAGGTCTCCTGGAGACCCGGAATCACAATGGGCACTGCCGGTGCCTGAGCAGGTGCTGCTGGAATGTCTGCAACAGGAGTCTGGCCCTGAGCCTGGACAACTGGTGGGTCAACAGGTACTGCCCCTGCTGTTCTGCCTCGACCACGACCACGACCGCGTCCACGGCCTCGAGGGGGTGGTACTGGTGGTCGTCCGCCACGTCCGGTAGCACGGGTTCTCGCCATCTGCGATAGAATAGGATACAGAAGTTTAGTTCTCGGATCAACAAAGTCGCACGACAAGAATATGAAGTTTTCCTAAAGGTTCTGCAGCCTCTCGAGGAGAAATACAGGCGTCCCCGTACCGCTCCGCGAGACTCTACTAAACCGGCTCATGATTCGCGAGACATGGTAACCTAGGCTCTGATACCAACTTGTCACGACCCAAACCCCGGTCGTGATGGCACCCAACACCTTGTTAGGCAAGCCCGACCATTCAACAAATACCCCAACCATTGATGATTCAAGAGTTTAAACACAGATATCAAATTTGCCAAACCATTATACCAAAAGGCCATAAATACGGAGAAATGTACTAAAATCCAACAGAATACGGAAAACATAAGCCCAAACAGGATCCGGTGTCACGACCATGAGCCTCTAATACAGAGTGTCATCCTATAACAATACTGTCTAAGAAAAAGAATAATAAAAGATAAGGATAGGAGGGGAGAATCAGGGCTGCGAACGCCAGAGAACTACCTCGATGCTCCCGAAGAAATGCTGCTCAGCTAGATAGGTCCTCCCTCAGACTGTGATGCAACAGAATCTGCACACAAGGTGTAGGGAGTAAAGTGAGTACTCCGACTCAGTGAGTAATAAGCATAAATAACAACTGAAAGTAAGAAATTCACGGAAAACACAAGGCATCTATAACAGGCTGTACCAAACCTTTAACAGTAAAACCGGCGAGTCAATAAAGTAGTAGGACAGAAAAATAACCATGGCAGGTAACAGGTAAGAAATGATGCAATGATGCAATGCAATGCAATACCGGTACTCTCAAGTACCCACTGCGGCGTGCAGTCCGAGCCAACCATATACAAATACCGGTACACTCATATACCCACTGCGGCGTGCAGTCCAAGCCAACCATATATATATATTACGTCAACGGCGCTCACTGGGGGTGTGTACAGACTTCGGAGGGGCTCCTATAGCCCAAGCGCAATAACAAGCCATCTCGTGGCACCAACCAGGCCTTCGGCCTCAATATCATATACCATTGCTGCAGCGTGCAGCCCGAGCCATCCATAATTTCTAGAAAATTAATATAAGCCCTTTAGGCACTTTCAAAACAGTAATCCACAGCCCAACAAATTATTTAAATACCGTTTGAGTTTCCAAGTTTTAAAAAAAAAAAAGGGCTGAGTTTGCAAAACAATACTGAAAACCTTAGAAAAAGGTTAAACAATGTGCAAAGTATGCAAATCCGTAAAATATATCCCTGAAAGATCCAAATAACCGGCACGAAGCCCAAGTACAATACTCAAACCAAGTAACAATGGCTTCCAGCAAGTTCTAGTAGAAAAACACAGTAAAAAGCATCACCGGGACGGACCGAGTCACAATCCCCAATAACCAACAGCCCCGCACTCGTCATAGAGCGCGTGCCTCGCCTCAATATAGCGGTACGATGTGAAATGCCGGGGTTTCAAACCCTCAGTTCATCATTTACACTCATTACTCACCTCAAGCCGGCCCAAAAATCTAGCTCGCTATGCCTTTCCCTCTTGAATCAACCTCCTCACGCGCCGAATCTTATCAAAACCACAAGGAATACATTATAATATGCTAATGGAACATAACCTAATCGAAAGAACTCGAAGAACACCCAAAAACACGAAGTTGGCAAAACCCGAGCCCCGGGCCCACTTCTCGAAAAATTACAAAATTCATATCACCGGGATCCTCGTCTCGCCACGAGTTCGTACATATAAAATACACAAGAATCAGAGTCCATTTGACCCCTCAAATCAACAATTCAAACCTTCTTAGGTTTCAAGCCCTAACCTCCATTTTTTACCCCTTTAATTCCTTGAATTTCAGTGTTTAAATCCTTGTTTTTACACCATAACAATATTATTCGAGTCTATAAAGTCATACCTGATGGAATCCCCTTCGAATCCTCTCCAAATCGCCCAAAATCGCCTCTTCCCGAAGTCTAAAATGTTTTCTTAACTTCTGAAATTCGCGAACACTGTTCATTAAACACAGTCCAGATTTCCGCTTCTGCGGTCCTTTAACCGCACCTGCGGTACCGCTTATGCGACAAATTGACCGCTTATGCGGTCTCACTTAAAACACCTGAGACCACTTATGCGATCCAAACACCCGTTTATGTGGTTTACCTCCAACCGTTTTTGCGGTATATTAACCGCTTCTGCGGTATATTAACCGCTTATGCGGACTCGCTGAAGCGCCTACACGTCCGCTTATGCGGAAAAATCCCTGGGCCACACCTGCCTGCTTCTGTGACCTCTCCGCCGCATCTGTGGAACCGCTTCTGCGGCTCCTTTTCCGCAGATGCGGAAATACCAGAAGACAGAAAAATCTGACCTGCAACAAATGCTTCCAACTCCCGTTTAACCATCCGAAATCACCCCGAGTCCCCCGGGACATCAACCAAAAGCACCAACACATCCTATAACCTTATTCAAACTTGTTCCAATCCTCAAAACACGTCAAACAAATGCTAAAACCATTAAAATACATCGGATTCAAGCCTAGTTTTCATCAAAACTTCCGAAATGCGCATTCAATCAAAAACCCGACCAAACAACGTCCAAATGACCTAAAAATTTGCAGACATATCCAAAATCACCTAACGAGACTATTGCAACTCTCAGAATTCCATTCCGACCCTCGGATCAAAATCTCACCTATCAACCGGAATTCGCCAAAATTCAAACTTCGCCAATTCAAGCCTAATTCTACACCGGACCTCCAAATTCAATTCCGATCACACTCCTAAGTCACTAATCATCCCCCGAAGCTAACCGAACCACCGATATTCACATCCGAGCCCTCTAACCACATAGTCAACTTCCGGTTGACTTTTCCAAAACAAGTTTCCTTCTAAGAGGCTAAGTGCCTCATTTCCAACTAAAACCAATCCAACTCTACCCGATCAACTCAACCGCTGATATTAAAACATAATGCAACACAATATGGGGGAAACGGGGCGGTAACTCTCGTAACGACGGGCCGGGTCGTCACAGTTTCGCTAGAGACTCTTTGTTGCTTCGTGTATATGACATGCAAAAGAAAAGAGAAGTAAAAGATTAGGAGTGCAACTCATGTTAGACATATCAGTGTACAAAAAGAAATTCACATAGAAGTAATTAGGCAAAATGACCAAATAATTTTAGTCTATTCTCAGTAATTACACTTGAATATATATCTCAGACTAGAACTCTAAATACTTAAACAGTTCCATTTCATTAATATAGACTTGTGCCATTAAAGTAATACTAAAAATAAACTCCTAACACATGAAATATTATTCACATAATCTAGACCAAAGAATAGAATGTAAGACTAACAAAATTCTTGTAACTTTTACTAGCATTGGATTAGCTATATGGACAGTAAGAGCGTACTTTAGACTCGTTTTGTTCATATTTGTATACCACAAAGGGAATGATTTAAAATATTCGGGCCCAACATGTTAGAATGCGAGTTCATATCATTTTCTTTTGAGCTGAGAGTTAAGACCCGATTCAATATTGTTATCATTCCTATCGGCACGCCTTCTAAAATTATCTCCATACATTCCAAACAGCAGAAGGGGATAGTAACATTAATATCTAACAGTGAGCACATCTTACTAACATGGAATTAAAATGGTTTAGACCTAGAGTCATATCTATAAAATCCTAATGAAAAAATAGGGTAAAATTGTGGGCCTTATCTTGCGAAGGAACAACGTTTAGACCATATACTCATCCCTTTCAATCTTCATTTTAGAGCAGTAAATCTATTAAACAATGTTATCTGGACTAACAAACTCCAAACTATGATCCTAGTTATTACAACACATGATTTTTGTTAAAAGGTTAATCTTTGAAAACTTCCTGTTAACAACAACAATTCCAACATAGATAAATAATTTTCTGCCTTCTGAAATATTTAGACCAAATGAACGGTAACTTTAACCCATGTTCTAAATAGGAGACCAGTTCAGAAACCATTGTATTAACTCAGAGAATAACTTTGTATGTGCTGGACAAAGAAGTGATATTCTAGACTTATAATTTTGAAGTAAGAAATAGCAAATCATGGCATTTAAAGTAGACGGCACAAGAAAACAACAACAATTAACATATTAATTTATTCATGTGTTATTTAATCGACATCAAATTTTCATTTGATCAACACATAGACAGATCACATAATCGTTTGCTATTTTATACCCAAAGCAATCTTAAAGCATGCTTTCTATATAGGAAATTAAGCAGACAAACAAACATTTATTACTAATATGAAATAAACAAAAACAAAAAAACTAGGATTTGAGAATCACTGACTTTTCCACAAGACCGACAACTAAAGATATATACTTAAACAGGAACCAAATCATGTGTTTATGGATATACATTCAGATTCAAGGTAGTTTCCGACACATATCACTATTAAAAAGACAACCACAAAGAGAGCAATTAACGTGCAAATATATTCATACGTCCATTGATATTTTATTTTACTTAATTAAGAAATAGTTTAAACTCATAATCTTTCATGATTTCATCCATGAATAAATATAGAATCACGCCTTTTACATGGAAAGTAAACTGGAGATAAGATTTTTAAAAAACAAACAAACAAATATTTCAGAACTTCGAATATAGGAAAAAGCGAGAAGAAAGATTTCGAAGTTACTGACCTTTTTGTGGGCAGCGAACTGAAGCGGGGTCTTAGATGCACTATTGAACTCCAACCTCAAACTCTCTACCTTAAACGATCGTTAGTTGCCGGAATAAGCAAATAAATCATTGTAATGGCTAAAAATACAAAGATTACTAGAGAACTCTGTATTTAATTAGAGAAATGCATTAATAGAGGTGGCTAAAAAATCTTGACTTTGGGGTGAAAGTGGGCGGCTGAACCATCAGTTTTTGGGGTAAAAAAGGCAGCTCAGAGCTTCAATTTTTTAGGGGTTAAAGGCGTGGCTGAAGCTTTTTGGTTAAAGGAGGGGGGCTCCCTCTTCCCAAATAGCATCCAAACACCGGTATTTATAGGTGCAAAATTAGGGTTCTTAGATTTGGGCGGGATTTTGAAATTGAGTCAAGGCTATGAACCATTTGAAAATGAACGTTTGTATTGCAGAAGAACTAAATGAGGCACATAGCTTCTTGTTCAAAAATGGTAATGGCAGGTCTGCCATGGCTGAGCAACAATGGAATTTTGTGGAGAAGAAGAAAGGGTGGAGAAGAAGCGTCTGTGTTGGGTTAGAAGAGAGAGAACGGGGTTAGCAAATTGGATTTAATTGATGGGATAAATATTGACCATTGAATTAAAATAACGGATGGCTCAGATTAGGCTTAGGATAAAACAAGTTATAAAAATACATAGAATTCTCTAGAAAAGGGTGTGCTAGGCGTGAGTTTGGCGTGTGTTTTTTATTGTTGGCGCACAGTTGGCACTGACATGGTGGTTACGTGGAGCTTATGTGGAGATGACATGGAAAATAAGTAGAGTAGATGGGCTGGTGGGTATGGGCCTCCGATTTGGGCTATGGAAAAGGCCGAATCTCTTTCTTCTTTGTCTTGTATTTGGGCTTCTTAAATCTTGTAACAAAGCTATTAATATAATATAAGTAATTAAATTTTTATATGCCTAGTAATAAAATATTTATATTAAATAATTCGCTAGTGTTTAAATAATTACGAATTTATGTTGTAAATATCTATTTAGTATATAACCATTAATTTAAAACGGGCACGCAACCAATATGTAAATTACTTGAATAAATATATTACAAATAGGAGTAGGATTAAGGCAATACAGTAAAAAATATTTGTAAAGGAAATATTATTGGTTGATTAAAATTGAATGGAATAATTTGAGATATAAAATAATAATAATAATAATAATAATAATAATAATAATAATAATAATAATAATAATAATAATAATAATAATAGCAGCAGTGATAATAGTATTATCTAATGATGATAACAATAACAAAAATAATAATAAAATAACGATACTAATTAGAAAAATAGTAAAGTAAATATTTTCACATTATTAAAATATTAGAAGCTCAAGTAAACAATTTTGAAGAAAAGAGGGACAAAATTAGATGTCAACAGCTGCCCCTCTTTGTCCGGAGACGATTAAAGAGTTTTCGGGCAAAGAATATTGACTTAGTAGCCAATTTTGTCCTAACCATCAAGGTTGGAATGAGACAAGGGGGACGTAAGAAAAATGATTGCGGCCGAACTCCGGTTTCGAGTTGCCTACATATCTCGGGTTTCACGAGAATCAGGCCAGATGTAGTTCAAGACTTACGGTACCCTGGAGTAGGACTCAACTATTGATGTAAATCTTAAAATGCTGCCCCAATGTTGAATTATAGAGACACTGGGTATCATGATTGAAAGAAAGATATTTGAAATAAGGATTTGGTTAGGAATTTTGAGAGTTGAGCCGAGCGGAGTTCGAAGTAGATCCTTGACCTTTGTTGGAGAGTTTGGTATTCCTCCCCAACAAACTGCCCCAGTTCACTGCTAAGATATAGTTCCATGTTGCGCTATATTTCCTGCAAAGCTTAACAATGCTAAAAAAAATCTGTTAGGAAATAAGATGCAATATGCCATAAAAGTAATCTTATGAGTATAATATTTAGACGTCAATTCATGAGAAATATTAATTTATTGTGATATATTTTATGATTGCAACGCCATAAGAAACTTTAGCTTATGAAAATAAATGCATTTGGAAAAGATTTATGAAAGATATGTTTTGGCAATGCTTATGCAAACGGGACCACTCGGGTCGAAATAAATTAAATGTCCTTTTGAGGAAGGATTAACTTCAATATCCTATTTGAGGGCGGATTGACCCGATATATCCTATTTCAGGGCGGATAGACCCGATATATCCTATTTGAGGGCGGATGGACCCGATATATCCTATTTGAGGGCGGATAGACCCGATATATCCTATTTGAGGGCGGATGGACCCGATATATCCTATTTGAGGGCGGATGGACCCGATATATCCTATTTGAGGGTGGATAGACCCGATATATCCTATTTGAGGGCGGATAGACCCGATATGTCCTATTTGAAGGTGGACAAGCCTGACATGTGGTGCTTGATTTGCAATTACAAAGATTGATGCAGTGCGAAGAGCTTGATATGGTGCCCAATTTGTAGTGGTAATTCATGGTGCGATGCAAAAATCCTGGTGAGATGACTTTGTTATAGTGAATATCCATGGTGCGGAGAGCTTGATGCAGTGCCTTTACAGAAGAAAATATTCAAGGAGCGGTGCCAATAATTTGGGAATTTGCATGCTGAAGTTTATTATTAGTAAATTCCTGCACTCAAAGAAAACTATGAGTTTCAAAATATAATTTGCGATAACTCTGCTTGATCGCCATGTTGCACTATATTTCCTGCAAAGCTTAACATGCTAGGCAAATTCGTCAGTATAGTAGATATTGAAATGCAATGTGCAGTAAAATAATCTTATAAAAATGACACATTTGGGCGTTTACAATGCGACTTAGTTGATAAATATATAGCTTTATGCCAATGATGATTTTCAACAATAACATGCGATTTATAAATGTGCTTTGCAATGATTTATGATAATGAGGTACTTCAGTAATGATATTAAAAACATGACCATCTTGGTCGAAATAAATTAATGAAAAGCATGTGAATATGTGCTAAAGTCCTGTTATTCAGGTGAACAACCTTATGTCCACTTAATCGGGTGGACAACCTTGTGTTTAATTAAAGAAAAATGTTCCTAAATGTCCTATTAAAGGCGGACGAGCTTAAATATCATAAAGGTAAGCGTGCTTAAAAATTCAATTAAAGGCGGATAAGCCTAAATATCCTATTTAAGGCGGATGAGCCTAAAATGTTTAATTAAAGATAAATGTGCATAAATGTCCTATTAAAGGCGGACGAGCCTAAATATCCGACATAAGCAAAACCCTAATTTCAGTCGAAGACCTCGAATTCGTCTGAAAATGAGATTCACTGCTTTTATGCACTGGAGAAGATGATTGAACACAATTTTGAAGAAAAAACGAGCGAAAAACAGCACCAAACCACGAATCTTCAAAAATCGAAAGGACGAACGAAATGTGTATAAAATCAAGTGTAGAAAGCGAGTGTGAGATCAATCGAATCCTCAGCACGAGACTAAGACGGATCTCGGCTCTGATACCATGTTAACATGCAGGAAAAGAGGAAAAAGTAGAAGCATCGATGAACTGGGCTCTTCGCCATGTCTGTTGACAGTAGAAGCTTCGAGAGGAAAAAGTCAGATATTTTTGTATGTCCAAAAATGAATAGAATCCGTCTATTACATATACATGGGCTTCACTATTTATAGTGACCCGGAAATAATACAAAGATGAATGGACTAACCCCACTAATTCTAATCTGTACATTTGGGCCCAAACTATAAATACAAAAATACAAAAGAGCAAAATATACTAGGCCCAAAGTTATTACCCAGCATCTAATTTTTCAATTCTAACATACTAAATTAAATATATTACCAACCAAATTATACAGTCAGACTTCTTTATAACATCATCCTTATATAACAGTCATTTACTATAAAAGCCAAGTTTTCTTCAGAACCGATTTTTTAAATTATATTTTATCTCTCTATAACAACTTTTTACCTATAACAGCAACAATCATATTTACAACAGAACGTTTGTTGAAAAATTACCCTCTATACAACCATATAGAATCTTTAAGATTACTNTAAATATCATATTTAAAGCGAATGAGCCTAAAATATTTAATTAAAGAAAAATGTGCATAAATGTCCTATTTAAGGCGGATGAACCTATGTCATATTAAAGGCAAACGTGCTTAAAAATCCAATTAAAGGCGGATAAGCCTAAATATCCTATTAAAGACAAATGTACATAACTGTCCTATTAAAGGCAGATGAACCTAAATATTTAATTTGTGCATAAATATCCAATTAAAGGTGGATAAGCCTAAATATTTAATTAAAGGCAAAATGTGCCTAAACATTCTATTAAAGGCGGACGAGCCTAAGTGTCCTATTAAAGGCGGACAAGCCTAAATGTTTAATTAAAGATAAATGTGCATAAATATCCAATTAAAGGCGGATAAGCCTTAATATTTTATTAAAGGCAAAATGTGCCTAAACGTCTTATTAAAGGCGGACAAGCCTAAGTGTCCTATTAAAGGCGGACAAGCCTAAATGCGATGCTTGATTTAATATTACAAGATTGGTGCAGTGCGAAGGGCCTGGTGTGATGCCTGATTCATAGAAAATTAGTGAAACGCAAAAATAGCTTGGTGCAATTCCTGATTCAAAGCAATGAATATTCATGATGCAGGTGAAGAACTTGGTGCAATGCCTTCGAGTATTCAAGGTGTGATGCGGAGAGCGTGGTGCAATGTCTTTGAAATAGCAAATTGTATGGTGTAAAGAGCTTGATGCAATGCAATAGCAAATGTTTACGGTGAAATGCCGATGCTTTTCAAATCTTCAAGCTGAAATTATCTATTATTAAATTCATGCGCTCAAAGAAAAATTGTGCGTTACAAAATTTGATTCATGTTGGCTTGGCTTCATCCTTTTCTGAGTTTTGCATTTTTGGCTTGATGCTGAGCTTTGGATTATCACCAGATGGTCTTGATCGCGAATGGCTAGTGCTTGCCCCTGCTTTACTCAAAGAAAATTCATTAGTATAAAATAAAGTGGTTGCCTTGCATTGAACGTCAATGTTTTGGCTTTGAGTCTACAACTTGCTGCTATGGCACTCTGGAAATTTGCTGTTGCGCTTGTAACAAATATGTAGCTCGGGATTTCATTTTCTGCTTTGCCGAATGATGAGTATCCTTCTGCAAAATCTGCCCCGGTTTTGGCTTTTGGGGTAAATTGAATTTTTATTATGATGAGACCGAACCCATAGGGTTGCCTACGTATCCCCTCTTAAACGGGAATCAGGTCTGAACTGCTCGTCACTGCTTTCAGTCCATTATTTACTTTAGTTACTTACTGGGTTGGAGTGCTCACTTTACTCCCTGCACCTTGTGTGCAGATACAGGTGCCCGAGAGGCCGAGTGAGAGCTTTCAGCTGTTTTTCCAGCACTTGCCGGGGATTTCGAGGTAGCTGCATGGCGTCCGCGGCCCCGATTAAACGTAGTTCATACCAAAGTTTAACAAAAGTACATGAAACAGAGTAAATCATGAAAGGGCGGGTAAAATAGTAGTGATGAAAAAGCTCTAGTCAATCATCTTGTTTAGCTTCATGCTTTCTCTTCAAAGGTCTTGGTGCCAACTTTGAGAGATCACCTTTAACCACGATGGTATTAGCGACTGAAGGGTCATAGTTGTTGCATGGTTGCTCTTGCTGCACAATTATCTTGTTGTTTTCAATCATGTTCTGAATCTTATGCTTAAGTGCTGGGCACTCTTCTGTGTCATGGCCTTGAATATATGAATGGTACGCACAAGCTCTAGACCAATCAAAATCTGGAGGAAGATTTTGCGGGATCCATCCTTTCCTTGGCTGTAGAAGTCCTTTCGCTTTCAATCTCTCAAACATGCTTGTCAATGATTCTTTCAGCGAAATAAAAGTGCGGAATTTCAGGTTCTCTGAATGACGATAGCTAGATTGTGCTTGATGAGCTTGATGTTGAACACTTTGCTGAGCAGGTTGGAGTTTTATATGAGTTTGTAGCAGCTGGCTGTTTTGTTGAGATTGTGGCTGATGAGCGGGAATGCAAGCAGAATCTATCTTCCTCTTTTTGCCTTGTAAATTCTCGAGTGCATCGCCTTGGGAAATGGCTTGTAATTTTGATTTGTCGACAATTTTTCCTACTCGAATTCTTGATTCTATCAGTTTTCCAACTCTAATCAAATCCGAGAATTCATGTAGCCGAGCGCATAGCAACTTTTCATGGTATATGCCTTTTTGCATTTCGATGAAGGTGGAAATCAACTCATTCTCGGGCAATTGAGGGCGTATTTTTGAAGCCTCCAGTCTCCATCGCATGGCATATTCCGCAAAAGACTCGTACTGCATTCTTTCTACTTCATGCATATCGCAAAGCGTCGGACTATCTCCAATATTAAACTTATATTGTTCTACAAAATCGCGGGCCATGTCCTCCCACGTGTACCATTTGCTAAAATCTTGTTGAGTGTACCAATCAAGTGCTAGCCCTGATAGACTCTGAATGAACAACTTCATTCGAATGGCTTCATTATGTCCGATCCCCACTAATCTGCTGCAGTAGTCTTTCAAATGAGAAATGGGATTTCCTTTCCCATTGAAAGTATTGAATTTTGGAATTTTGAATCCTGGCGGAAGCTCAACATTTGGATGCATGCACAAACTTTCATATCTTAAACTCTGAATATTTCTTGCACGCATTTCTTCCTCCACGATCTTTCTTAGGTTATGGAGCTCTCTATCTGGATCATCCCAGCTAGTCGTCTTAATTTCCTTTCCTGGTCTTTTGTATGGACCTAGCGCCCTTTGATTTTATTGGGTTTCTGTGACTGATGTTGCAAGTGCAGACGATTGGGCATTGGTCATCATGATGACTGGCAAAGCCTCTGGATTGATAGTAAATTTTGGCGGTATCAGTGGAGGACTTATGTAAATAGTTGCTGGATGAGGAGATATGGTCAAAGAGACATTTCGGGTTGAGCTGGAAGCAGAATTTGGGTTAGGGAGAAGGTTGAAAGTGTTTTCCAGATTGACCAAAATGTTCCTCCGCACAACATTTGTCTCCTCATCATCAGACTCAACTTGCAACAAACCTTTACCGGTACTGAGTGCTCCAAATTGGTTTGCCATTATAGTTACGTCCTTGATGCAGATTCGCAGCCAATACAGTGTTCAATGCTAGACAACCTTTAAAGAAAAATAAAACTTTTACAAAACAAAATAAAGTGTTAGCACATTCGTCATAACAAATAAATGTACTAAAATAATAAAATATATGATTAGATAGATTAATCCATGACATGGTTAAGAAGGAGCCCTAAACTAGAAACAATAGCCTAAGTTGCAAAATGGATGGACGAGAATGAATTGTTATCTAGAGGGCTCTAATGCTCGACACTTGTTGACATGGAAGCGAATTGATTAAAAGTTTTGTAAATGGTTGACTTATGTCAAACATCAAAGCTTTAGCTCTAGCACAAGTTCTTTTCCTTGCATGACTCTAGAATTTTTCAAAAATTGCCCCAATATTTAGGAAGTTTTTGATTATTACTCTATGGAATGATATCCCTTTTGAGCATACCCATCCTGCGTGCCAAAAATCTGCCCCAGTTTCTTTTATGGAAATTTTGCTATAATGAGACTGAGTCTTATATAGACTGTTTTAAAGAGGCCAGAGATGAATAATTTTGACGTTGAAAATAATATTTGGCTGTTTGAATATCGCCGGACTCAGAATCAAGATACTTAATTAGGATATAAGAGTCAATTGGACATGACCTCGACTCACATGCCAAGACGTAGAATTAACGGGTGCGTGAAGATTAATCTCGACCACCCGAAATAAGACGATACAGACACTTGAATTGAAAAAAATATTAAAATAATATGACAATGTAAATTGACCAAATAGTGGCCTTCTATTGCTCGGTAGATTGCGCAAGTTTGGACATCTACCAACTTGTAAATAAGAGTCGGCACGAAGGTTAAATTCAAAACAGAGGTAGAATGCTAAGTAGATTTTATGAAACATAGAGCTACGAGGCAAATAAAAGATTATGCCGGAGTTGGAAAATTTAAGGAAGAATTAAAATTATGAGGCACAAGTGACAATATTTTGAAAACGTGTAACCATATTTTAATAAAAAGACTAAAATTGAATTAACGTGCAAATTTAGATAATCCTCATAGATGGACCAAAATATATCACCCAATTATGAAAGATTACGCCAATTTTTAAATAAGTAGGGATGATATCTTGATATAGGGAGTAAAATACTCATTGTTGTTAAAAGAAAACCCTTAAGGCTAGTTTAAGGCACGAATATCGAGAGACTTATATTATCTAAGGACGATGATAAATCGAGCTTGTTGAAGAGTTTGCGGGCAAAATGTCCTACCTTTTAAATAATAGAAGATCACGCCCAAAGACTAGAAAGACATATTAATTAGACTCTAAGAATTGGAGAGGACCTAAAAGAGATTTGAGCCTAAGTAAATACAAAAATGGTGCTCTAGAGTCGTTATGCGCAGAATAATTGGTGATTATTATTAATTCAGGAAAACGATATAGAAATAAGCAAAAGAAAGAAAAAATATATGAAAAAAATAAAAGTATATATTTAAATAAAGATATAAGCAAGTTGGATAGTTGACACTTCCTTCTTCTGAAAAATAACAAAAAATGATAGTAAAAATAATAAAGTCGAGTAAGTAACATAGCAAGTAAGCAAGTAGGCAAGCAAAGCATGTGACACATTCCAAAGAGAAAATAATAGCGCGTCCTAATACGTAGGGGCCTCTTTGTGCCAGATGTAGGCCTAACGTGTATTTGAAAAATAAATATGCCATTATGTATCATCTCATTTCTATAAATTAAGTAATTCTATTTTTTTAAAGCAAATAAATAGTAAAATATAATTGCTTAAACATATTTTTTTTAAAAAGGGTGTATTTTCATCAAAAGAATAAAAGAATATATTTATTATAATTAATTAAGTAAGTAATTCTATTTTTCGAAAGCAAAAGAAGTACACGAATCGCTTAAGCCATTTTATTTATTTTTACGTAAAGAAAATCAAAAGAATTTGTCAAGTGTAAACTTCTCGTTGTTCCGCAAGATTATGTCATTTGAAAACTTTACACATGTTATAAAAAGATAGTCATGCTCCTTTAACTAGGACATTTAGGTAAGGTTAACTAATGAATTTAATACACCTCGGGTATTAAGCCACCTAAGGTTGAAATGATGCATGCTCTTAAATGGGTTTTGGTTTAGCTCTATCTTAGTTTGACTAAGAGTGGGTTTTCTAGACTGGTCTGCTCCCAAGTGGACAACTTGAGAGTGGAAAGCACATGACCGTCGACTGCACCGCTGATCGACTCACCCACGAACTTTCCCCTAAAAGGTGTTTTTAGTAGTGCACGGCCGCAAACCGCGTAACCGCTAGGTGTGTGCTTTGTGTGAATTTTTCAAACGTGGAGGAAGTGAAATGGGAATGACAATATATATAAAGCAATAATAATAGATGAACAATTCATAAAATACAGTTTATCAAATAACGGCAATTCAAATAAGCATCATAACAATCAAAAACACACAAATTAATTTTTATTATTAACCTAAGTTTGTTGTGGTTTAGAACCTAGAATCCCCAGCAGAGTCGCCATGCTGTTATACCCCATTTAAACACGGGTCAAACTAGAGTATAACATATTGGTAATTCTGAGGTTTAATAAATTAAAAGAGTCGCCACCTAATTAATTTAAAGGTGAATTAGGAAACCAATTTTAATTATGTAGTGCTTAAATTTAACTATATTTTATGGTCTGCTTAACCTTAAGATTATGGGTAAGAGTTCTAATTAATCCTACAGGGAAGGTTGTAAAAGCACCCTATGTGATCCGTTAATTACGGTTAACCGACCAAACTTAGGTTAATTAAGGCTAAGGTATATAATATAAGTACATCATTTAGGTGTTAGGCATCTAAAGAAAGTAGCTTGTAACTAGTATATGCGCATGTTACCTAAAATAGTAATTTGTTAAATTGATTTAACCATAGGTTTCAATTTTTTTAAAAAAAAAAAAAAACAAGTGAACTGGATCAGCCAAGGCCTCTTTATAAGTGTTGTAAAAACTTATAATTGAGTGTCAATATTTAAATGAACAAAATGGGACAAGACCAGTAAGTAAGTTAGCCGAATAACTATCTATATTTGAAAAGTAACTTTTACGAATAATGATGTTCTTTTCTTGTGGAATTGCTTGGCAAAATGTAGCTTCAAAGATGATAATAAGAATCTATTTTCCAAAGATAGACTAAGAAAGTTGGTAAAAATTATTTTGCATATACACTTCTAACAATACTTAGCTTATTCTTTTGAAACCCGTTTTTACTTCTTATAAAAAAGTGTCTGAAGCATAATGTTAAGCTTACTAGAAAATGAATACTCTAATAGCTAATAAGAAAAGAAAGTTATTAGATTATCGATCTTGGATTCCACATTCTAATTATCGTATCGTATGTGATATAAGTATAGCAAAGAACCTAAGTAATTAAATCCAAACTTGAGATAAAACCCAAATACGCAAGCAATTTAAAAATCACAAAAGTTAGATAAATTGAATGGCAAAAGAAATAAAAGAAGAACTCCATAGGCGCCCCCAAGCGTTTCGCTTGTTTTCTTGCTATTTGGTGCCTTCTAAGAATAAGGGATGTGATGACTCTATGTGTGAATATGGGCGAGTCTTGCATCAAGACTTCATGTCGCTCCATCTTTTGGGGTGCAGCAAACAGGGGCGAGAGTCAAGGGACTATCTCAGGCCTCGAATCCGCTAACCCGAAAGGCAACAAATCGCCAAAAAAAAAATCAAGAGTACTGCTAGGAGCAAACGAAGACGGAGAAGTAAGAAAGCAAGCTAGAATTTATTAGAAGAAGAACAATAAGTTTTAAGGGATAGAGGCAGCTGAAGCTTGTGTTTGAAGAGAGAGGCAGCGGCTTCGAACAAAGTCTAGGCTGACAAGGCCGCTAATAACCATCAATTTTGGGGTAAAAGGGGCGGCCGAAAACCTCCTCCAAACTTGAGTTTCAAAGCAGATATTTATAGATAGAAGTTAGGGTTCTTGAGCGGGATTTTTTTTAAATCAGATTTGAATTTTGGTCAACATACCCGTTAGGGATTTTGGACAGACTTTGCAGGCTTCACGTGATCTCAAAAGTCTTACTCGAATTGGAACATCAAAGCTCTGCCATGGCTTATGCAGATGCTGAACTTTCACCAAAATAGGAAGATAGGGAAGAAGCACGTTAAAACAAAAGCAAAGAAAAGGCTACTGATTAGGTCTTATGCGGGCGGGCTTGGTCTTATAGTGTGGGCTGGACGGATTGGAAGGTGTTTGGGTAACATATAGGCTTGCTGGGCCGCCCCTTTAATGGGCTGATGAATAACCCTCTTCTTTCAAGTGTTGGGCTGGATCATGGAAAATGATTTGTATGCTAAATAGGATAAGGATTAACTTCTATAGATTGAGCCAATATAATCGGCTGAGTTAAAATAGCCATTTCCTTCTTCCTTGCATCTTCTTTGGGCTCCTTTCTTGGATTAAACTTTATTATAATGTTGAACAAATTATTAAAATATTTAGAATGCTAGAGTAAATTATAATAGCTCGTATTTAAATCAATAAAATAATTATAAGATATTATGAAAATTTAATGAATAACTATTACACTAACTTTCTAAATAAAATACTATAATATTAAATATTTATTTGTAATTGTTGAATTAAGCACATAATACTATTTGATTAAATAAGGAGAAAGGGTATGATTTTCACAAAGATACGAGAATAATTTTGGAATGCCAATGATGATGACGGTAAAATCATAATTATAACTACTGTTACAATAATTAGTAATGTTAGTAGTAATATTTTAATAATAGAAAATAGGCCTAATTTGGTGTTAAAATTACTCTAATAAGTGATGCTAGAAGCTCAAATAAACATTCTGGAAGAAAGAGGGACAAAATTGGATGTCAACAATGAGCGAGGCGTTAAGCTTAGTGACTTCAACCGCTTATGTCATGATATTGGCATCAGGACCAAGGCATCGGAAATTAATTTGTCAAAAATCATTAAGGACAGCCTACAAGTCGAGTTCGAGCAAACACTCACTCGACTACCAAGCCCGAGGGCTACCCGAGTTCGAGAAAATTATCATTCGGGGGCTATCTATAAATCCTAAGGGTTATCTTTATTTCGAGTTCGAGAAAATAGTCACTCGACCATTAAGCCCAAGGGCTACCCGTGTTCAAGCAAATTCCCATTCGGGAACTGTCTATAAAGCCTAAGGGCTATCTTTCTTCGAGTTCGAACAAATAATCACTCGACTACCAAGCCCAAGGGCTGCCTGAGTTCGAGAAAATCCTCACTCATAGACTACCTATGTAGCCTAAGGGCTAACTTTATTTCGAGTTCGGGCAAATGCTCACTCGACTACCAAGCCCAAGGGCTGCCCAAGATCGAGAAAATCCTCACTCAGAGACTACCTATGTAGCCTAAGGGCTAACTTCATTTTGAGTTCGAGCAAATACTCACTCGACTACCAAGTCCAAGAGCTGCCCGAGTTTGAGAAAATCTTCACTCAGAGACTACCTGTGTAGCCTAAGGGCTAACTTTATTTTGAGTTCGAGCAAACACTCACTCGACTACTAAGCCCAAGTGCTACTCGAGTTCGAGAAAATTCTCACTCGGGAACTATCTACGAAGCCTAAAATAGCTAACTTTATTTTAAATTCGAGACCTTGATAGCTCGCATCAAATCAATCTAAGCCTAGCTCGAGGATTAACAATGAACCTTAAGGGTATTATATCAGTCGGTTAAAAGCCTAAGGGTTTATTATGTTCCGGGTCCAGTATTCGGACTAATCATTAGATTTATACACTCGGGTTTTCCACAAACGAAGGAAGAATGGAATTCAACACGAGTCGAAGATAAAATAGAGAAATTCTTATATTAACAAAAGATGTTTACAAAGCCCACGAGGGGCCCTTACACAGAAACAAAGGAGCAAAAACAAAAGACAAGAACCTAATCTACTTTTGGGGGCATATCCTCGAAAATGACATCTTCGAGAACCTCTTCCTCGGGGACTCCATCTCGATCTTTAGAGAGAGTTGTGGCCTGGTGAAAAACTTGGCGAGTATGAGTCTTGTCAGCACAACTATTGTGAAGCCACTTCTTGAGACATTCTAACGGTGTGGGATGCAAAAGTTATTAGATGATAGTGCAACCTCATTCCATGGAAAGCAAAAGGAATGAAGCGCCACACCAGGTTTAAGTTAAGAGAGATGAGCAGCAGCGTAAAGTTCGCATATCTTCCGATACGGGAAGAATTCGGTGCCATTCTCTCGTTTTTTCGAGCCAACAATAGCAACAATAGCAACAACAACAACAACAACAACAACTCTGTTTAATCCCACTTAGTGGGGAAAAGCCTTGAAAAAGGGAGCCATAACATAACTGATAGAGTTGTTGCCATATGACCTTGTGGTCACAGGTTTGAAACATAAAAATAAGTGATCAGAGAAAGAGATAGAAAAGGGAAAGGGCTAAAAGTTGATGAAGAAGAAGTGTGTGTAGTTTTTATTCATCCAAGTAGCCCCCTATAAAGAAGGCCAGTGACGGTGCGGCGGTACAAGTGGCCGACCAATGTTGGCATACATTCACTGCTTTTGGGGAGATGGACCGCCGGTGCATTCAATGTTTTTGGGATATGGACCGACGGGACGTTTTGATCACTTCAGGCGCCTACGTCACGAGCATGACATCATCGCGAGAGGCTTGGGGAAATCGAGGTTCGAATCGTTTCTTATCATCTTATTCCAAGAAATGCGGGGACTATATGTATACGGTCAAATTCAGGAAAGGCCGATTTTAAGGCTTCTATGGCGTTTCAAGCCCAGCCTCGATAGGGCTCGCAGCACAGTCTAAGGCTCGTCCCCGAAGCACTCACCTCGAGAGGGTATATTGAAGACTCATCACAGCGTACTTCGAGGCAGCATAAAAATCGACGACCGTCATGGAAAGGCGGGAAATTCCCGAGGGCACGTGATTAGAATTGACAAAGTCTGCGAGAAATAGTACAAATCCGTACTAAAGCCATTATACAGCTGTACCAATAGCATTTCCTCGTCGTTATTAGACATGTACTATGTTGAAATTCCCCCCTCCTATATAAAGGGGACCCTTGTCATTTTGTAACACAGAGGAGTATTCAATACAATAGAACATTCTCTGCTTTTCTTGCCTAAACGTGTTCAACAATTACTCTACAGATTTATTGTTTGTTCATTTATTATTCATTTGTTGTTCTTCATTTATTGTCCATTATTAACCGCAAAAGGCTATCTTCGAGGCCTTCAATATCATTGTTTTTTCATCAATTGTTCATTGCTAACTGTCCTAACTAGACCTTGAGGCCCCTTGTTCCAGCCAGCTCGAGGCCCAGTCTCGCGACAACATTGGTTTGCATATCTTATTCTCTTTACTTACACTTAGCATCTATTGCCAAACAACTAGTATTGAAATGAGTCACATATTTTTAGAACCACAAAATCAAATATAATTGTTAATACCATTTTCAAGGTAAACAAAAATTTCAAACTAAGATGTCACTAAATCTTAATTTATTCTAGAAATTAACTTTTTACTTAAACAAAGTCTTGAAGCGCTGCTTCCATGCGGTCACCGGCGATAATAAATTAGTATTTCCATGAATTGATAGGTTTATATGCAACAACAACAACAACGACCCAATGAAATCCCACTAGTGGGTCTAGGGGTGAGTAGTGTGTACGTAGACCTTACCCCTAACCCAAAAGAATGGATGACAGGTTTCTATATGATGATGATTATTATTATTATTAGATATATGTTTTTGGTAAATAAAAATTTTTATTACCAATGACAATATGTACAAGAAAAAAAACTGCAGATTGACATCTCCAGTCTGCTGCAACTACAAAGTTACCTCCAATCACAACTATAATGATTGTGCCGCCAGAGTCCTACTAGACGGGGTAAAATTTTTAGCTTATCTAGACTCTTAGCTAGACTACCCTTCATTGATCCTCTATAAAAGACTTCCTGTATGATTTTCCTAGCTATTATCCTTGCTTCAGTTTGTTTGTCTTGAAATATTCTGGCATTTCTTTCAATTCAAATCTGGTACACACAAGCGGCTAGTGATATTCTATATACAGCTGCATTTGAGCTATTTCCTCTATCATAGTCCTCGGCTCATTTCAACTCCTCGGGCCATGACATTGCATTGCTACTCTGTGAACCCCCTGCTATTGTAGTAGACTATTCCAAACTTGCGCTGAATAATCACACTGAAAAAATAGATGAGCAATGTTTTCCGTTTACGAGTTGCACAATGGGTAGTCTTGGTTATCTACAGCAATACCTCACTTCGGTAGTCTATCCTTGGTAGCAAGTCTTTCATGTGCTGCTAGTCTAAGTATAAAAACCCATTTAGCAGACCCAAAGTTATTGCATACTAACTTTCCCCATTACACTTTAGAAAATTTTCCTCTCATAAGCACATATATCTTTTTGATTGAGAACTCTGGGATGTTTTTGAGGTTAGCTTCCAATAGTCCATCTTGCTGAACATAGGTTTTAATCTTCATAATGTTCTGCACAACTGAAGAGGCTTGGTTAGGCTTGGTCTCCCAAACTGCTTCCCCTTAATGTAGTAAATATGTACCCACTTGACCTACATCTTATCCTTTTTGCAGCAAAGATTCCATAATAGATTGGTAATGGCAGCCTTGTTCCTTGTAGCAATATCAAGAATATTTAAACCACCGGCCTCTTGCGGATAACATACCTTTTTCCAAGTAAGTAAAGCTTTCTTTGTGAATTCTACTCCTTCAGTCCAGAGAAGCTTTCTACAGGTTGCCTCGATATGTTTTATCACTTTGGTAGGCAATATAAAAATCTGTGACCAGAAAACTTGAATAGAAAATAGGACACTTTTGATCAATTGTACTCTGCCTGCATAGGAGAGCAATTTGGAGGTCCAACTTGTAATCCTTCCTAGCATTTTTTTCCAGTAATGGTTGGCATTGGATAACTGACAATCTTTTAGTACCGAGTGGAACTCCCAAGTGCCTGAATGGTAGTTCACCCTTAGAGAAGCCAAGCATGTCCCGAATGATTTCTTGAATTCCTATATCCACTCCCCCAAAATATACAAAACTTTTCTCCCTATTTTCTATTAAACCGGAAGCTTCAGAGAACTCTTGAAAACATTCAAAAAGGAGTTGCACAGATACCAGATCCCCCCTGCTAAACAATAGTAAGTCATCAACAAACTCCAAATGTATCAACTGCATCTTATAGCACCTAGGATGATAATTAAAGTTTGGTACATCATTCAATCTTTTCAGCAACCTAGAGAAATATTCCATGGCTAAGCAAAAGAGGAAAGAGGACATAGGATCCCCCTGCCTCAACCCTCTTTTAGCAACAAATGGTTCAGTAGGCCAGCCATTAATGCTAATTGAGTAGGATACAATTTTCAAGCATTCCATTACCCAACTCACAAACTTCATGGGGAAGTTCATGTGTATTAAAATTTGTTCAATGAAAGCCCATTCCACAGAGTCATATGCTTTCTGCATGTCTATCTTAAGCATACATCTGGGAGAAATACCTCGCCTTCCATATCCTTTTACCAATTCATGACTTAAGATTATATTGTCACTGATTACTCTACCTGGGACGAAGGCTGACTGTCTATTATCAACAAGATTATCCATCATATTTTGCATTCTAGTGGTTAAGATTTTGGATATTACTTTGTATAGCACGGTACAACATGATATTGGCCTAAATTGGTTGACACTTGAGGGATTTTTCACTTTAGGAATTAAGATTACTAATGTGCAGTTAACAGGCTTATATAGAGTAGTAGAATCAAAAAAGTGTAAGACAACCTCTGTAATATCCTCTCCTATCACGGACCATGCTTTTTTTAAGAAAAATGCATTAAACCATCTACCCCTGGAGCTGTCAGATCTTCATTTCCCTTTAAAGCTGCATATACTTCATCGGGTGTCACTGGGGTTATCAAGTGCATCTGTTGGCTTCTGCTCAATATTCGACCCCTAGTGAATACTTCAAGATGAACATCAGGTAATTGGGGTGTTGCTGTCCCAAGCAAGCCTCTATAGAATTTTATTATCTCTTCTTTAATCGCAGTTTCTCCTTGGATCCACTGCCCAGTTGAGTTCATCAGTTTCTTTATTTGATTATGTGCAGCTCTGCTTTTGACATTTGCAAAGAAGTATGAGGTGTTTGAATCACCCAGTTGTAGCCAATTATTATTATTATTATTATTATTATTATTATTATTATTATTATTATTATTATTATTATCAACACGTACATAACGGTAAAGCATAATACTGCGGAGTGAGGACATATGGTTGCCATAGTCACCCATGCTGGGGCTGTCCATCATGTAAACCTTTCTGATCAATCCAGCATTAACTCCGAAGAGACATATCTGGTTAGTTTATAGGAAAGTCGATAATGTATTCATGATATCACATTATCTTGCATCTCTATCTTGTTATACACACCAGACTCGTAATACATTCTAAAACAATATAAAACTCCAGCTGTCACTCGTCACGTTTATATTAATTTAAATAATTTAATCACAAAATTATAAATTAAAGTAAGAATATACATCGGTTAATCATAAGTGATAAAAATTTTATATGGCAGATTTCTTTTATATTTATTTGCTTGTGTAATCGAATGCGAATGAATTCATCGTCTGCCAAGCCAACGCTTCTTTGCCTCAACCATCTTGAGGTAGTAATTCATTTTGTATGCCATGCAAGATTAAACGGCAAAATGGACTTGTACTTCATCAAACTATTTAATTAATCTCTTTGTCTTTCATTTGGATCGAAAAATACTGTGTGAGAGGGGTGACTTAATGTGTAACAAATTAAGGGTAGTTTAGTCTATTTAACACTAGGTAGTTAGATGTACAAAGTCGGTTAGTCATTTTCTATAAATAGGGATCGTTTGTACAGCGTATGAACAGTTTTACCAGAATCAGTTTCTGCATTTCCTACTTCAGCTCTTTTCCTTCTTCTATTCCTTTTCTTCTCAGCTAGGGTTCACATAGCTTGATCCATAGAATTAACATGGTGTCTGAGCGGTAAGACTAGGAATCACTAGTCTCATTCATCGATTCACATCGCCATTGGTGAAATTGTGAGATTTAGGAAAAATTAATCGAAGAATCGAAGCCTCGTCAACTAAAGCAGAATAGCCATGGGAGATGCTGTTAACAACTCCATGGATAATGTCGCCACAGGTGTAGATACAGGAATTTGAAATACTCTAGCTAATGAGGAGTCCGGAGTTGATTTGCCTCACAATCATCCATAATACCTTAGACCGGTAGATACGAGTGGAGCACAATTAATTTCTTTTCAATTAACATGTACTGACTATTACACTATATGGAATCGATCTATGAGGATAGCTCTGCGAGGAAGAAATAAGCTAGGGTTGGTAGAAGGAACATGGAAAAAGGAAAAAATTCATGAAAATCTATGGGAACAATGGGAGAAGTGCAATGCAATTGTACTCTCATGGTTGATGAATGCTGTAACTCCATAGCTTGTTGGAGGAGTGGTATTTGGAGCTAGTGCACAGGCTGTTTGGGAGGATTTGCGAGAGAAATTTGACAAAGTAGATGGATCTAGGTCATTCAATCCACACAAGGAAATTGCAACCCTATATCAAGGTACATCATCTATTTCTGTTTATTACACTAAGATGAAGGACCTCTGGGATGAGTTTGAAGCTTTAGTCCCCGCTCCATGTGATTGTGAGAAGTCCAGAGATTATGTTGCTTTTATGAAGAGACAAAAGTTGTACCAATTCCTTAAGGGATTGAACGACTCCTATGCTTAAGCAAGGAGTCAAATACTATTGATGTACCTTTACCTACAGTTAATCATGCATTCTCTATGATTATGAGTGATGAAAACCAGAAGTCTATAGTTGCCGCAACAGGAAATTTAGGATTGACATCACCTATTCCAGCTGAAAGTTATGAGTCAACTGCCCTATATTCCTCCAGATCTAGTGATTTCCAACCTAGTTTTCAGCCTAATAACTTTCAGCCAAACAATTGTCAATAGTCTAGAAATTACTCTAAGCAGAAAAGAACCTACAGTGACTATTGTGACTTCTGTAAGAAGAAGGGGCACGACAAGGAGAATTGCTGGAAGATCATTGGTTATCGACAAGATTTCAAATCTAAGAAGAAAAGGGGACCTGCAACTTATAATGTTTGTATTGAAGATCCAAAAGACCTTCTATAATTAGGTACAACCATTTTTGCAGGTGCAGAATCAGTCTCAACAAATGCAGACTTCAACTCAGTCTGGAGTACAAATGCAGAGGCAGCCCTCAACCTCAAGAGATAGCTCATCAGGAAGACAACTAGTAGCATGTACATTTACTAAGGAACAATATGAATAGATCTTACAAATGCTGAACAAAAGTTCTCTGACTGCTCCCTAAGCAAATATGGCACACACAACAGGTACTAGTTGTGTCTTTTTAGTGAGTAATAAGCCCCCCCCCCCCCAGAGTGGATCATTGATACAGGGGCTACTAATCATATGGTGTCTGACTTAAATCTGTTATCTATATCAGAAGAGATCAAACCTAGTAATCCTAAGAAGGTATACCTGCCAAATGGAGATGTAGTCTATGTTACACACATGGGTACTAGTCCAATTTCAGCAAGAAGTGTACTAAAAATGTCCTACATGTCCAAAGATTCAGATATAATCTACTCTCAGTATCCAACGCAACCAAAGACTTACAATGTTGTGTTGCTTTTTATCCTGATTTTTGCCTATTTCAGGATCTCTACGGTGGGAGGGTGAAGGAGATTGGCAAGGAACATGATGGCCTCTATATGTTGATCCCTCACAAAAATAAGAGCAATCCAGAGTCAAGGACACTACAGAACCTAAGGAAAAGCAGGATATTGACTTGTGGCATATGAGACTAGGACATGTATCTTCTGTAGTATTATAGAAGTTGTTCCCTGTTAAAACTCAGAATTGTGTCACAACTGTGGACAATTGTCATGCATGTCCATTAGCTAAACATACTAGACTTCCTTTCCTAGCAGCAATATTAAAAGCACAGAGTATTTTGATTTGATACATGCAGATGTATGGGGTCCTTATAGATTGCCTATATTTGATTGAAATAAATTCTTCCTAACTTTGGTGGATGACTTCTCAAGAATGACATGGTTATTTTTGCTGAAGTATAAGTCAGATATATGTGTGCTCTTAAAATTCTTCTTGTGTTATGTAAAAACACAGCATAACAAGTGTGTTAAGATTATCAGGACAGACAATGAATTGGAATTTGTGAATTCAATATGTAGTAATCTGTGTAGCAATCTTGGAATGATTCATCAAAGAACCTGTGTATATACTCCTCAGCAAAATGGTGTAGCTGAGAGGAAGCATAGACATATTTTAGAGGTCGCTAGAGCGATGAGATTTCAAGCTCATATACCTCTGAAATACTTGGGACACTATGTACTAGCTGCAGTACACATAATCAACAGGATGCCTTCTTCAGTTACAAATGAAGTGTCACCCTTTCAGAAGTTGCACCACATGAAACCTTCATTACGACATATCAGAGTACTAGGATGCTTATGCTATGCCAAAGCAGTTCAAAAGAAGGACAAGTTTATGTCAAGAGCTATACCAGCAGTGTTGATGGGCTATGCTGCAACTCAGAAAGGCTATGTACTTTTAAACCTAAATAATCATTCTTTCTTTGTTAACAAGGATGTTGTTTTCAAAGAGATTGTCTTTCCTTTTAGACATACAAGAAATAAATATATACAAATCTTCCTACAATCAGATGTTCCTGCAGACTATACTCAGCTGTCAGGGGTCCCAGCAGTTTCTTATATGAGCCACAACAGTGAGCATGAGGCTAAGTTGACACACTCAGATATAGGAGATGTGCCCAGTGATACAAATGAAAATGTTCATGACAATAATGCTGCAAGTGAGAGTGAAGGAGAATCAATCATGGCTCATCCAACTGGAGACAGTTCTGATCAGGGTCAAGTGTAGGTTCCATCTACTCAACAACTGTCATCTATCCCTTCAGTTGTAGAAGAAGAAGTTAGAAGATCCTCCAGGCCAAAGAATCCTCCTATTTGGATGAAGGACTTTGTATCACTGGATGTGCATGAGGCTATACCATATGCAATTGCAAACGATGTCTCCTATAGTGTCCTGTCTCCTAAATACCAAGCTTATCTTGCAGCCTTCTCTATTGTAGAACCTACTATATATGATGAAGCCAGTCAAGATCCTAGGTGGATAGATACTATGAAGGCAGAGATTGAAGCACTTGAAAGCAATCACACCTGGGACATTGTCTCTCTTCCTGAAGGCAAGGTTCCAATTGGTTGTAAATGGGTATATAAGGTTAAATACAAGGCATCAGATAAAGTGGAGAGATTCAAGGCTAGGTTGGTAGCTAAAGGGTACAATCAAAAAGAGGGGATTGATTATTAGAAGACTTTTTCACCTGTAGTGAAAATGGTGACTATGAGGACTGTTCTATCAATAGCTGCAACTCAGAAGTGGCACATTCATCAGATGGATGTGTATAATGTTTTTCTTCAGGGTGATCTCTTTGATGAGATCTATTTGCGATTGCCACCAGGATTCAGAAGCCAGGGGGTGTCTCAACCAGTCTTTAGGCTTCATAAATCCTTATATGGCCTGAAACAGGCCCTTAGATAGTGGAATGAGAAACTCACAGAAGCTTTATATCAGTTTGGCTTTGTTCAGCGCCAATATGATCACTCTTTCTTCATCAAGTAGACTACTAAAGGCACAGTGATAGTGCTGGTGTATGTAGATGACATGCTAGTCACTGGTACCTATCTACATCTAATTAAAGAGAGAAAAACAGCACTATAACAGGCATTCAAAATGAAAGACTTGGGAGAGTTGAAGTACTTTCTAGGAATAGAATTTGCCAGATCTGCAGATGGGATTCTTATGCATCAGAGAAAATATGCTTTAAAGATTATCTCTGAACTTGGACTTGGAGCAGCAAAGCCTGTAGCCACTCCACTAGAAGTGAATGCAAAGTTGACTACCAAGGAGTATGATGATCATCTTGGTACTTCAAGTGATGTTGTAGATGAGCTACTACCAGATCCAAGTGTTTATCAAAGACTAATAGGAAAGCTGCTGTATTTGACTGTGACAAGGCCTAACTTGGCATTCAGTGTGCAGGTGCTAAGTCAGTTTCTCCAGCAACCAAAGAGGTCACATATGGAGGCAGCAATGAGAGTTGTTAAATATGTAAAGAACCATCCTGGGCAGGGCATATTGATGTCCAGCAAAACCACAGGCACATCAGAGGGATTTTGTGATGCAGATTGGGCTGTATGCCAACACACTAGAAGGTCTGTAACAGCTTTCTTGATCAAGCTAGGTGGTTCGTTAGTGTCTTGGAAGTCTAAGAAGCAGACAACAGTATCTAGAAGTTTTGCTGAAGCAGAATACAAGAGTTTGACAGCCACAGTTGTTGAATTGGTTTGGCTAGTGGGGTTGATAAAGGAGATAGGAAATGAGGTTCAGTTGTCTGTGAACATTCATTGGGACAGCAAGGTAGTAATACAGATTGTGGAAAATCCAATATTTCATGAACAACAAAGCATATTGATATAGATTGTCATTTTATAAGGTAGAAGATATTGGAACGACTGGTTGCGACCAAGTATGTTGGGACAAGAGAACAACAGGTCGATTTGTTGACAAAGGGATTAAGCAGAATTCAGCATGAATACTTGAGTTTCAAGCTAGGTGTGTTTGATGTATTTACACCACCTACCTTGAGGGGGAGTGTTGTGAGAGGGGTGAATTAATGTGTATCAAACTAAAGGTAGTTTAGTCTATTTGACACTAGGTAGTTAGATGTACAAAGTCGGTTAGTCATTTTCTATAAATAGGGGTTGTTTGTATAGTGTATGAACAGTTTTAACATAATCAGGCATTTCCTACTTTAGCTCATTTCCTTCTTCTATTCCTTTTTTTCTCAGCTAAGGTTCACATAGCTCAATCCATAGAATTAACAAAGATGATATTGATCGATTTGATAAGTTAAATTTGCGCCATCCCAACACTTGTAATGACTACGGTTTGTCAATCTATTGTTTTTAAGTAAATGTCTTTATCTTATTGCAGGTAAATTATGCCCAAAAAGCAGTTCTCTTCTGAAATTTTCAACTCGTCAATTTGTGTTTGTATTCATCTGCTTATGTTTTCTGTAGCTATGATTTGGGGGCAACAAATTACTATTTTCTTCTTTTCAGTTATACGCTTGAATAGGGATAACTTCTTATTTTCTGTGCTGCATGTTGATCCAATGTGAGTATATCAAACTTGTGGAAAATTATAAACTGGAGTGAGATTTCTTAAGTTGAAGCTTAGGAAAACTTTTGTACTATAATCAACGTTAACTGTTTGTGTAGCTTGGCAAGCCGTCCCTTATGAGTTGTTGAAGCCAGCCCCTTTGTAGGGAAACTTTCGTATCTATGATTTAGTTTGCTTTCTTGGAGTCTCTTGCTCTGTCTAATACTGTGGTATCAGAGCCAGCCCATCCTTTCGAAGGGAGGAACAGTTTACTAAATATGTCTGAGTCATTTCCATCATCCTCTTCCCTTGCAAAAATGAATATGTCCCCTACTCTATATAAAACCTTGTCCAAAAAATATGATTACCTCTATGAAGTAGATATACTACCTGATGAACAAAAAGTATCCTCCACTGAACTACACCTCATAAACCCTTACTCAGCTTTTGCCAAAAAATCCTTTGCACCCTGGACCCAAATTCGTTCCTTAGTCCAACATAGACCAAAAGGAGTTAAAGAATATGTTGCTGCCTCAAAACTTGACCAGCATCCTATTCTTGCCACTCAAGAGGAATAATTTATCACTCTTCAAATACCAGATGATTTTCCCAGACAATGGAGAGATCATGGTTTTACCCATATTCATTTTGGTGCTATCCGAATCGCTTTAACATACCACGGAAGAAAAGGTCAACCTGTCGTAGCTCGACTTTCTCTTCTAGATACAAGATATTTGGAGTACCAACATGCCAATTTGGGTACTACAGAAGTTACCTTAAATGCCGGGACAATCTTCATAACTATCTTCCAAATTTCAACATGTCCCTTTATGACCCATACCTAACCGAAGCTCTAAAAATCCAAGTCCAAATCCAAGGAGCCCCACAAGCCAAAGATTCCATCCAAGCTACTATTCACCACCAAATAGCATGGCGAGTCCAAAATCATGCCATGGATCTCTGTCTACCCCGGAGGAGAAAATGCTTTACTCTTAAATATTGACGCTACCAAAGGAAACACCACGTGCACCCAAATACCCAGACAGATTTCCAGAGATGAGCTAGTCAAAATTCTTCCTGACTCTTGGATCACAAATTACGAAAAGCTAAGGGAACCTGAAGAACCTCTGCAATCTGGTGAACCAACTTTTACCAAAAGAAGTGACAAAACCGTTTGTATAAGCTTTGACCATTCCCATCTCAAAAAACCCAATAAAACCATCTTCTCTTGCCAAATGATTCAACCCAAAGATACCACAGATACATACCCAGAACCTGATGGAGAGTTTTTCTGGAATATACAAAGCATCATGGAAGAACATGACTGGTGCCAATATTTTGACAAAGAAGGAAAAAGAATGTGGTGGTTCAAATGCCCCTTCACTGGTCACTGCCCATGGGATCTTGATTGCACCTGCCAAGACTGTTTAGAAGATCCAATTGGAGAATATGATGAACATCACCAGCGCAAACCAAAATCCAAGAAAAAGGAGAAAGCTACTGAAAAACAATTTCGAGCCAAATATGAAAATAAAGATCCTTCAATTGGCTCATTAAGTCGTCCAGGTAAATATGAATTTCTTGTCAGTTATGAACCCCAGGAATGGCCAAAATTACCAGAAAAATTCACTCCAAGTTGGGATGATAGTGAAACCACCCCAAAACCCAAACCACCATCAGCTCGTAACCCAGAATCCAAAGAGTAACCTGAACCTAAAACTCCATCAACCCAAAAGTCTGCATATCCGCAAATATTTATGATGAGTCCTTCAAGTTCCAGCCACTCCCAAGATTTTCCTCCACTTCAATCTTTCGAAAAAGAGGGTATCAGTGATGCCCCAAAAATCCCCAAGAAAAACATAGTACTACCTTCTGGAGAAAAACCCCCAACGAGTGACATTGAAGCAACAATAAATTGGCAATCAGAAAACTCCATCTGCCAAAACAAAGTCCTGAACAACATTGGCAACACCATAAAGAATGTGGCCCATACACAGAACAAAATGATGAGCAAAGTGGAAACAATTGAGAAGAAAATGGAGCAGACATCGTCTCACCATGCCGGACTAATCAAAGCTTTGGAACTAAGGTTAGCAAATTTACAATATGAGATTTGTCCGCCAGGAACTTCGCTTTTCCAATTTTTCCAACAACAACAAAAAGAGACGATTTCCATCAAGGAACAAATCCAACTTTTGAGAAATGAACACTTTGAGCCACAAAAACCCCCAGTTTTCCCTTCAAAGCCTACCTTCTTCCCTATGTCCCCACAAGCATATTCCCCGCCTAAGTTGGACTATACCTTTTCTACATTTCCATCTACCTCACAAAATCTTATCTCTTTCACCCAACCAGCAAAAGAAGAACATGATTTTGATATCGCAAAAATGGTTTGGGAAAGGAAAGATGCCCTTGCAGCACAGAAACAAACCAAGAAAAGGTGAGACCAAGGAGAAAGTTCAAAAGGATCGAATCCCGAAAATCTGATGATTTCTAACCAGAAGGCTCCAGGCCTCTATGTCTCCCAGCCAAGATACACATCAGAGGAAGATACTCCATGGTCGGAATCTCTAAATTCATCAGAAGATGAAACAATGGAAGATAGCTCTCAATCAAGCAATGAATCCACAGCGAACTCTGCCGAAGAAGACGATCCCCCAATATTTGTAAACCAGCCACGAGACCCAGAAATATCTGAAGTAGATGAGGAACAAGAAGGCATGACAGATGAACCAATCCCAGAAAAAAGATATGAGCCAATGGCGTCAAAACCAGTTGGAACTGGTTTCCACACTTTCACCTTAGATGACGTCAATGTTTCAAAATGGCCTCAAAGGATCCAAGACTTCTATACTTGGATGGTGACAAAAAATTTGGTTGAACGAGAAAAGTATATCATCCTTTCAGAATTCACTTCACGGTTCTCAAGAATTCTTAGAGATTGGTGGAACTCACGTGGAATCCAAGACAAAAATACTTTTCTTACTTCCCAAGATTTTGCCTTCAACATCAGGATCCTACATGAAGTTTTCTGCGGAGATACTGGCCAAAGACAGGAGAAAATGCGAAGACAACTCTTTGAGATGAAGTGTGTGTCATTCGACAGAAATGACACTGATAGATATTTTTAAAAAATGGCGAAGATATACTTCGAGATCGGTGGAGACATCAATCTAAAGCAAGCCTTTGTATCTTCCCTTCCAAAGTTGCTGGCAAGTCGAACCATGACCATCATTGAAGAAAAGTTTCAGTCCATAACAATCCCACAAATTGGTTACATCAGGAAAGCTATTTTTGTAGCATTGGATGATATTTGTAGGAAGCGCTCTGCCCTAAAACAAATTATCCAACACAATCCAGCGCTTGACAAAGCATGCCGCAAATCTAATCTAATCACCGGATCAGGATGTTCCTGCCGCACATCTAGGCGACGGAGAGAATTTAGGAGGTTCAAATGGCCAAGAATTTCAGATGGGAAATCAAGGTCCAAGAGACGCACAAAATATTTCAGACAAAGAAGGCCAGGAAATTTTCACAAGAAAAACAGATGTTTTATTTGTCATAAGATTGGACATTTTGCTAAGAATTGTCCACAATCAAGAAGATTTGTCAAACTGATTGAAGAAATTGAAGATTACACCGGCATACATCTCGGAAAGGAAGAGGACCTTGAATCCATATTCTCTGTGGATGATGAACCCAATGAAGAAACTTTATTCTCTCTTGATATCTATGAGGATCAAGGCAATGATCATTACCAAATTCCAGAACCAATGATCGAAGCCCAAGAGGAGATCGATGCGCTCACAGTCGTTCCTCAAGTAGAACTCAAAGTTTATTCATCCAAGTGGGATAAACCAACTCGAGTTATTGCTTTCATCGACACCGGAGCTGCTTCCTCACTTATAAATCCTGTTGTTCTCCCGGAAGATCAATGGGTACCGCATTTTAAGGATTTCAACACTGCATCAAATGCAATCTTGACCACAACTGTCATTATAAAGCACCCGATCACAATTGAGTTCTTTCCAGGATTGAAGTACAGAACCAAGCTGCTAGGATCTGATGTACCTGGAAAGGATCTTATTATTGGATTCGACATTTACATACAACTTAGAGATCAACTCCAGATCAGGGCCAACGGGATAGATTTTAAAAAGCAGTTCAGACCTTATTCTGAGATTCCAAGGCTATTCCAAATCACCAATGACGAACAAATCAAAGAGATTGAGCAAAATCTCATTGAACAATCATGTGCCGAATCCCACAAGGATTTCATGAAGAAAGGGAAACGCCCGTTATGGAAAAACGAAGAGTTTTTTATCAAGCTCCCTTTCAAGAAAAATGAAAATATCAATCCAACAAAAGCCAGTCATTCAGGGATGAATCCAGATCATCTTCAGCTTGCAAAGAAAGAATGTGAAGAAATTTTGGAATTTGATCTAAAGTTTGATTTAAAGTTAGGATTTTGGCAATTGGGAATCCACCCTGAAGAAAGACCCAAAACGGGATTTTGCATCCCCGATCATCACTTCCAATGGAAATTCATGCCTTTCGGGTTAAAAACTGCGCCTTCTTTGTTCCAAAAAGCCATGATAAAAATATTCCAACCCATCCCCCATACCTCTTTAGTTTACATTGATGACATCCTGTTATTTAGTTATACATTGGAGGAACATATCAACTTGCTTCGTCAATTTGAGGCATTGGTAACACAGTACGGAATCATGCTCTCAGCAAAAAAGATGGTTCTTGCTCAAAAGGAGATTGATTTTCTTAGAATGCATTTTGTCCTAGGTGAATACAGTCCAGGACCACATATATGTCAAGAATTACTCAAATTTCCGGATACCAACTTCACAACAAAGCAAATCCAACAATTTTTGGGCATAATAAATTATGTGAGAGATTTCATCCCAAATATCTCTACAT
This sequence comes from Nicotiana attenuata, assembly GCF_001879085.1. Taxonomy (NCBI): domain Eukaryota; kingdom Viridiplantae; phylum Streptophyta; class Magnoliopsida; order Solanales; family Solanaceae; genus Nicotiana; species Nicotiana attenuata. The sequence continues at coordinate 268,689 of NW_017671537.1, forward strand.
ACATTTCTCCACTTACAGAGATGCTCAAGAAAAATGCTCCACCATGGGGAAAGAAACAAGATGAAGCAGTAAAGGAAATAAAGGAGATTTCTAAAAATGTCAAGTCCCTCTATATCCCTTCGGACGGTAAAAAGATATTGCAAACTGATGCTAGCAATGAATATTGGAGTGCTGTTCTATTTGAAGAAAAAGATGGCCACAGGAAAATATGCGGATACGCCAGTGGAAAGTTCAAAGATGCCGAGCAACATTATCACTCCACTTTCAAGGAAATTCTTGCAGTAAAGAATGGAATCAAGAAATTTAATTTCTTCCTTATTCATACAGAATTTCTGATAGAAATGGATATGAAGGCCTTCCCAAAGATGATTCAGCTAAATGCCAAAATTATTCCCAATCCTCAGATTCTCAGGTGGGCTCAATGGTTCTCTCCATACAAGTTTGAAGTCAGGCACCTGAAAGGAAAGGATAATATTCTCGCAGATTTTCTGTCTCGACCGGAAGAATTCTCAAAGAGATTTTCCCCAGCAAAACTGAAGTCAAAGCAAAAACTAATCAGTCACATCTTCATGTTTTCAAGTTTACCAGGAACAAGTTCATCAAAGCCAACAGATCATCTACCGGAATTGTTCAACCTCATGGATCCCTTTGATCCGTCAATTATTATGGAAAGAAGAACTCATTACGAGCTCCAAGTTTTCCGACAACATGGAGGATCCATTCTCAAGCCATATGGGGTCAATCCAGAATATCCTTTTTGCCATATATTCATAGCTCAAGCCAAGGATTTTCCACAATAACTATTATGGTTTTTCTGGTACCTATGCCATCAGTATTATATTTTCATGGAATTCAAATGAAACATCCAAGGATTTTGATAACATTGCACCAGCTCTTAAAATATTTTTGCTATGGTTCAAACCTAGAAGATACTGGATGAAATGTTTCAATGATTCCTACTCAGCAAAGGTATTCATGTTTCATAGGCCAGTAAAGATTATTAATGGAAAAGTCCAGGCACAAGCAGAGGCATCATTCTGGTGGAAATTTCCCGTGTCCATTTTATCAATGGAAGAAGAATATAGCGAGGCACAAAGAATCCTTTTCCAGCAAAATAGGTGCATTCCGAAAGAGATATGGCCAAAAGACTGGGCAAGCTGGAATTATACAAGCAATCATCCTCACCGGGAAAGAGTCTGGGCAGCAGCAAAAGAATATCAAACCCCATACGAAGTCATCCGAGAAAAGATCACTCAAGACATTTCCAGATTAAGGTTGCGGATTACATCTTTCAATCCAAAAGAGAAAGAGCACCGCGAAGAAGGACCGTCAAATTCCAAGCGTTACTACACAAGGTCTTTGAAAAGATGCCTAGAAGACAACCCTAGAATCAATGAAGAATAATTACCTAAATCCCTGCTAATCCCACCATAATCCTAGATTAGCCACTAAAAACCCCTAAAAAATATCCTACCCAAGCCAAGACAAATTTCCACATCTTTCCATATTATTCGGGCCCCACTTCAACTTGTTTTCACATGCTTCCACATGCCTCCACATGCTTCGTCACATGCAACACCATACTTTCACATGGCGTCACATGCTCCCACATACTTTCACATGCTACACCATGTATATTTCACCCCTTTCACATGTTTTCAGGTGTTTTTTAGTTGTTTTGCCTAAAGTCCTTCACATGCTTAGAAGGACCCACTTGTAAGATAAGTTTGCCATGTAAGATAGGATTATTTTATCATGAAAGTTTGTCTTGTAATAACCTCCTAGCGCTATATAAAGGAGGTCTTGTAGTAGTTGGAGGATCATCTTGCAATCATCTTGTAACCTTTGTAAAACTTCTTGAGATATATTACATATGAGTGCTTTCTAAATTTCCCTCTTGTTCTTTCTTTCGAATGGATGAAAAGTCCGGTCCATGTATGAAAATAGAGTAAGAATACTCTAAGAAAGTTAGCTTATTGTAGTACGAAAGTTTTCTGAGTTATAAACAGCTAACGTTGGTTATAGTGCAAAAGTTTTATGAGTTGTGTAGCTTGGGAAACCGTCCCTTTTGGGTTGTTGAAGCCATCCCCTTTGTAGGAAAACTTTTGTGACTATAAACAAATTAACTGTTTGTGTAGCTTGACAAGCCATCCCTTATGGGTTGTTGAAGCCAGCCCCTTTGTAGGGAAACTTTCGTATCTATGATTTAGTTTGCTTTCTTGGAGTCTCTTGCTCTATCTAATATGTTCCTCCTACATTTATTGTAAATTAAAAATAAGTAATACAGAGTGAACAAAATAAATGCTGTTTTAAAAGATTATTCAATAGCTGACATGTATTTATTTGATTTGATGAGAATTTTTTACCCTAAAAATGGATAACAATTGAATTATACGCGGTTTTAAGGATATGTGATATAACTTGGCACAAATTAAGAAGACAAATTAATATTGAAATTAACGATAAGAAAATAAATAAAAACCACACAAATTGAATAGCCTTGGCCTAAGAGTTTGATCACCCTCGAGCCAAGAAATGCCTCTTCTGATGTAAGAACAGAATAACAAGGTGATAAGATCTAGAATTAACAGTAAATTGCTTTGTATTGCGTATTTCAATGTGTGTTACAAATGATCAGACCCCCTTTATATAGTACGGGTGTCCTACTCTTGATACAATTCCATACAAGGTAATAAATCTCATGATTTGCTAATTAATCGGCCTCTCCTTGATAGGTTTTGAGATTTCCGCTGTGATTTCCAACCGATCGCGGATATTTTGACCTTCTGTTATTCGGCTCGGTAAATTTTCCTCGATCTTCTTTGGTCTCGATTATGTTCGATCCCGGGGTCACGAGCCTAACGATCCAATTTCGCACCTCGGTTCGATATAACTCGAGATCGAACATTAACCTGTCACGTTTAAGTCTCGACTGGTCATACAATAGGCGAACCCGATTTCGACCGTATACAGATAGTCCCCTCGTTTTTCGGACAGAAGATGAAGAGAAACCATATGAACCTTGAACCCTACTTTGATAGACCATCACATAAGTGCCAAACGGTCACTGAAACTTCCCGTCGGTCTAGTTACCAAGGCATTAAATGCGCGTTAGTTGCTTGTCGGCCACTACGGGTTTTGGACCGCCATTAGCAGTCTATAAATACCACGATTTTTATTTATTCAAACTTTATGTCCAAAGCTTCTTCCATCTTTGTTCTTCAAGAATCTCTTCCCTTTCCAACCTTTGCACCCAAAATTCTTGAACTTTCTGCAAACCGCTAAGCATACCTTCTTAACTTCTTCTTTTTCATCTCTGCTCCAAAATGGCAAAAACTTCTAAGCCTGCCCTACAAAAAGAGGTCGCCTCTTCATCGCAGCCTGCCGGCAACGGGGCTGCGGCGGAGCCACGCCCTGACGAGTTCGTTCCTGGAGGGTGCGGGACCACTGTTGATTTCAAGAACGAAAAAACTTCCTCGGTACCGGGTAGATGTGAACCGGTCTCGAGATAAATATGTTTGATCACCGAAGGTCTTCTTGACCAAATCAAGGAGGATTTCAACAGGGCTGATAAGTATGTGGTGGTGCCTTCACCTTAGGAATAAATCACCACCCATGTGGAAGGTTTCTTAAGTGTTTACACTTACCCTTTCACGTTGGGTCCCTTAGACCCGGTCATTATCGCCTTTTGCAAGAGGTACGAGGTGACCCTCAGTCAAATTCACCCCTTCTTCTGGAGGATAGTGATTCTTTTTCGTATCTTTGTAAGCAAAATCGAGGGGTGTCCCTTCACCCTCGATCTTCTTATGCGTTTATACAGTCCCCGGATCTATCGAGAGGGATTAATCAAACTTGCTAGCCGGGCCACCAGGGCCCCATTCTCGAGTATAGATGAGGACCAGGACCGAGGCTGGATGGGTCGATTTGTTCGAGTAAGGACCTCGGATTTGATCCCCACCGAAGACATGCCATTTCCCAAGAGAAGGAACATGAAGCGTAAGTATAACTTCGCCTTAAAGACTTCGTTTATCGTTTCTTCCCTTTTCTCCCTTCTCACGGTATTTTTATGGTGCAGCTGTGGCTCGGATGCCGGAAGTAGTTCCTCAACTCAAGGAATGGGTCAAGGGCCTTGTGTCACAGAGCCCATATTCCGAGCGCGCATGGTGTGAACTGTCGAAGGGTCGGTGGGAGGCCCGTAATCATGGTAAGTTTTCCTTTCTGATTTTATGATATTTGATTTTCATCTTGCACTGTTGGATTCTTACTGACTTTGTTTTCTTTTATAGGTCTTCCCAAAGACGTTACTATATGGCCTCAATCTGGTGATGAGGATGTGTCCTTCGAGTCCCCTGTTCCGAGGCAGGGTGAAGAAAAGAAGAGAAAAGGGTTGCGAGTTCTCCAAACTCAGAAAAGGAAAAACCAAAACGGAGATCACGCAAGCCCAAGGGAAGAACTGGTGCTCTACCCTCGGACTCAGTTCATCGACTAAGGGACGAGTCCGAAGAAGAGGAAGGAAAATCCAAGCTAGTGGCCCGCGTGCGGGCCGGTGTCGTGATAAAAGGGCCTTCCGAACCGACGAGAGCTGAAATTGGATCACCTCGACATGAAGAGGCTGATGAGGGAAGTCTAGACGGTGTTCCCAAACCAGAGGGGGGTAAGGCCATGCCGCCCTAAGCTAGGGGGGTCGAGAAAGAGACCGGGGCTGATACTCCTCGAATAGGGGAAAGTGCCCCGAAAGACGCGCTCGGGGTGATTGACATTATCGACTCTCCAAAGTTCTCGGATGCCATGGTCCATGAGGCCGGCATGCTAGAAGGCCGTTCTTACGAAGGGCCTCAGGGGGAGGCATATATCCATACCTTCTTAGACGAGTTAGATTCCACTGCCTCAGAGGATGTCATTGGGCTCGGAACTTACCAATGGCAAAGAAAGTAGCCTCGCTGGGAGCCAGTGGATCTTCATCGAGCCCAAAGTTAGTGGACCGATTCCCGGTCCCGAGTGTTGACCCTGACAGAAGACGGTCAATAGTTTTTCTATCCCGGAGGATGCCCGGGTTTTCTCTGTCCCTGTGGGGGCCGCTAGCTGCCTTTAGTGTTTGGTGACCGAGGAAGATCAAGCAGTGATGGATGATAAGTGGGGATTTTGACTACTTATTAGTGCCTTTTTACTTTCATTTTAATCCAAAAGTGTTTAACTGTAATCCTGAAAACTGATGAAATATACTTATTCCAGGAGTATTGGAAAATGAGCCACAAAGATGAAGTCCAACTCAAAAAGGAGTGATCTGAACTCAAGGGCAAAAATCAGGCACAAAGGCTCAAGTGCGGACCGCAGAATTCCATCTGCGGCCGCAGATTGTGAAGGAAATACAATAAGACCTAGTGTAATGTGTTGACCGCACAATTATTGTGCTGCTGCAGAAGCAACCCAAGAGCAGAAGTCCAGAGAGTTAACATTTCAATCCTTAAGGAAGTGCGGACCTCACAATTATTGTGCGGCCGCAAAAGTAAGCCATGCGGCCGCACTCAGAACTGTGTGGTCCGCAGAAGACCCTATGCGGCGGCACCTGGATTTGATCGGACCGCAGAACTTAAGAGATGCGGCCGTATTCCAGAATTGTGCGGCCACAGATCCAGCTCTTGTCAAGTCTGAAGAAAAAGTGCGGACCGCACATGGAATTGTGCGGCCGCAGAACCTTCGAAAGGACATTTTTATCTGAAATTTCCAGCTTTTGTATAAATAGACTAGTTTCACGAAATTAGGTCAAGTTTGAGTATTGAAACTCCTGTAGCCGTTTTTCCTTACTGCTTTAGGCAACTTTAACTTAGTTTAGTGATTTAACATTGGATTTTCATCTTTTAATCTTTGAATATGAGTTTTATCATCTTTTCTACCTTGTTTTCTTCTATACCCATTATCAGTAGCTATATTTTTAACAAGGGTTATGACCAAACCCTAGTGTTTAAACCTAATGGGTGTTTGATTCATCGCTTGTTTATGGTTGGGTGTTTATTATTTGGCCTTGTTCTTGCTTTTTCTTGTAGAATTAATGGTTGCAAACATTAATTCATGCCTATTTGACTTGGTCTCTACTTGAGAAAGAGAGACTTAGTCTAAGAAAACTTGGCTAACAAGAATTTGGGATGAAATAAAGAGATTGATAGTCTCAATTAAAGGGTTAACCTAGAGATAGTAAAACCCAACTTGAGCGTTTTATCAACTGTTTTGTTCAATACCTGTTTGGATTTGAGAAAGCTGAATTGGGCAAAATCACTCTCTTACCAAGAGGTATTGAGTGGGTAATTGAGTGTTGATAGCTACAATACACCCCGACCAACAAAAATGCTTAGGCAAACATCTAGGTGAAGGTCATAGCCCTAGGCCTTTTACAATCTTTGAAAAACAACCAAAAACAATACTTCCTAGTTTCATATTTTTAGAATTGCAATCTTTAGCATAATTTTAGAAGTAAAAACAAACCATATTTGTGGAAGTGCAATCTAGATATTTCACATCTTAGTCCAAATATAACTACTTTATCCTATTTATATAGCTCCCTGTGGAATTCGAACCCGAATCATAGTTGGGTATTACTATTGCATCGACCGTTTCACAACCTCGAATAGAGATGTGACTTGGACGAGATCAATTTTTGGCGCCGTTGCCAGGGTGCTAAAAATAGATTTAGCTATATATTTGGTTTTGTGTGAATTGTCTTTTTTTCCTTCCGTGTTACTAATCTTTTTGGTGAAACAATTGTAGGTGGAACAATGGCTCTCAACAGCAATGATCCTCTTGGAAACATGCCTATGGGGGATGTGGACATGGAAGATGATCAAGTTGAAGAGGTTCCTCTTGAACCTCAAGCAAATAGACGAGGCCGACTGCCTCAAGATAATGTTCCCGTTCCACCCCCACCTCCACAAAGAGCGGCTCCACACCGGGTGTTGCCGAATGAAGGGTATGCAAGTGGCATAATCCCACCCTGCATTAGGGCGGGCAACTTTCAAATCACAAATGTTATGCTCACTTTGTTAGAGCAACGAGGATTCTTCATCGGGGCTCCAAATCAAAATGCGTACAAACACTTGAAGGGGTTTGTGGACACTTGTAGGGGGAGTAAACAAACAAACGTCTCCGAGGATGCTTTGCGGTTGAGTCTATGTCCTTTCTCTCTACGGGGGAAGGCCTTGGATTGGTTAGAAAGATTGCCAAACAATTCTATCCATAAATGGGATGAATTGGCGGAGAAATTTTTTCCAAGTTCTTTTCTCTCGAGAATATGGCGACTCTTAGAGACGAGATTCTAGCATTCAAACAAGAACTCAATGAGCCTTTGCATGAGATATGGGAGAGGTACCGAACTATGGTGAAAGAGTGCCCAAACAATGACACGACAGAGTCTATGATTCAATAATCTTTCTACAGGGGGATCAATACTACCAATCAATGCATGATCAACCAACTTGCCGGTGGAAATTTCATGACAATGCCGTATGCGGAAGCTTGTGAGATTCTAGATGAAATGACTGATACTTCATCGGCATGGAAAAGTAGAGCAAATATTCCTCAAGACAATCCAAATGTGATTCACTTGCATAAGGAACTGCATGATAATGGACAAGCAATTACCGAGTTGACCACCACAATGAAATTAGCCAAGGCTCAACTTCAACAAGTGCAAGGTCCTAAGAAAGTCAATGCAATGGAGGGAGTTAGTATGATGGTAAACAAAAGAAGGCAAAAGGGTCCTCAAGTGCAAATTCATATGGAAAATTTTGTGCAAGATGATAGTGGGTTCGATCAAGATGAATCTTACAATGAACAAGAGGAGGAAGTACAATATGTGAACAACTTCCAAGGGCAAAGAAACAACTCTCAAGGCTCGAATCAACAACAATGGCAACCTCAAGGAAATCAAGGGAATTGGAATTCAAACAACCAAGGTAATTGGAATGGTGGTAACAACCAAGGGAACTGGAACAATCAAAACAATCAAGGAAATCGGAATGGTCAAAATTACCAAGGCAATTGGAGTGGCAATAGTCAAGGATATTGGGGAGGCAACAAACAAGGAGGGGGTCGGGTTTTCAAAGGCCCTCGATGTATCAACAACCTATCAAACCACCACCTTATCCTTCCCATGGTCTGAGTTCTTACAACAATGAGATGGGCCGAATTGAGAACATGTTCAAACAAATGATGGAGAAGAATCCGACTTCGAAGCTCAACTAGCCTCTCACAATACTTCAATTCTCAATTTGGAAGTTCAATTGGGAAAATCTCGCAAGCTTTAAACACTCGTCCTAAAGGGACACTACCAAGTGACACGGTGGTGAACCCAAAGGGTGGGAACAACATGGGACATGCTATGGCCGTTACTACAAGGAGTTGAAAGGGTGAGGCTGCAGCCATATCAAGTCAAAGGAAAATTGTGGATGATGAGCAAGTGGTACAAGAAGATGAGATGCTGAGCAATAAAGTGCAAGCAAATGATGAAGTAAGGATCAATATTGATGATAACGTGGAGGAGACTCAAGAAGAAGTGAACCCGTCTAGGGAGCACATTGTTGACATACCAGAACCAGTAGTGCCAAAGGCTAAGGCGGCAATGCTAGGGCCTCATCTTCCATACCCTCAAAGGCTTGCCAAGAAAAATGGCGAGAACCAGTTCAAAAAGTTCATTGACATGATGAAAAGTCTATCTATCAACGTGCCAATGGTTGAGGCTTTAGAGCAAATTCCCGGTTGTGCAAATTTCGTGAAAGACTTGGTGACAAAGAAGAGGTCGATGAATTGTGAAACTATAAAGATGACTCATCAAGTGAGTGCAATTGTGCACTCAATGGCTCCTAAATTGGAAGATCCCGGCGCTTTCACAATCCCTTGTACTATTGGAAGTGCCGACTTTGTTAAAGCTCTTTTTGATCTTGGGGAAAGTATCAACTTGATGCTCTATTCAGTTTTCAAGACTTTGGGGATTGGGAAACCAAGACCCATATCTATGAGATTATAAATGGCGGATCGTACCATGAAGAGACCGTTGGGTATCATTGATGATGTGTTGGTTCGTGTTGATAAATTCATTCTCCCGGGGGATTTTGTTATTATTGATTGTGGGGTTGATTATGAGATGTCGATCATTCTTGGGAGACCTTTCCTTGCTACAGGGAAGGCTCTAGTTGATGTTGAAGCCGGAGAAATTACTTTTTGAGTTGGTGAGGAGAAGGTGGTTTTCCATGTGTGTAAGTCTATGAGGCAACCCAATAGCAATGAGGTGTGCTCTTTCGTAGACTTGGTGACCAATGTGATTATTGATGAAACAAGTGTCGTGATGAATGTTTATGATACTTTTAGGGTGTATTGCTCAATTTTGATGATCAAGAAATGGAGGGTTACATGGAGTGTGTAAACGCTTTGCAAGGAATGGGATCGTACACTTATGAGCCCCAGAAATCGTCTTTTGATCTTGAGAATAGAACTACTCCTCCAAGAATGCCTTCAATTGAGGAGCCTCCCATCTTGGATTTGAAGCCATTACCTCCACATCTTCAGTATGAATTTCTTGGCCCTTCTTCTACTTTACCGGTTATTCTTTCCTCTTGTTTGACTAATGTGCAGGTCGATTCCACATTGGCGGTGCTACAAAAGAGGAAGAATATTGGATGGACTTTGGCGGATATTCGGATGATAAGCCCCGCATTTTGCATGCACAAAATCAACTTGGAGGAAGGTGCCAAACCATCTATTGAACATCACACGAGACTCAATGAAGCCATGCAAGAGGTTGTCAAAAAAGAGGTCATCAAGTGGTTAGATGCCAGGGTCGTGTACCCTATTTCCGATAGTTCGTGGACTTCTCCGGTTCATTGTGTCCCAAAGAAAGGAGGCATGACGGTGGTCACCAATGACCAAAATAAGTTGATTCTTACAAGAACGGTGACCGGGTGGAGAGTGTGTATGGACTATCGCAAGCTCAACAAAGTCACAAAGAAGGATCATTTTTCACTTCCCTTCCTAGATCAAATGCTTGATAGATTGGTCGGCCGTGCTTTCTATTATTTCCTTGATGAGTATTCCGGCTACAACCAAATTCTTATTGCTCCGGAGGATCAAGAGAAAACTACTTTCACATGTCCTTATGGTACTTTCGCATTCTCGCGGATGCCATTTGGGTTGTGCTATGCACTGACGACTTTTCAAAGGTGTATGATGGCTATCTTCACGGACATGGTGGAGGATTCTCTTGAAGTCCTCATGGATGACTTTTCGGTAATCGGGGATTCTTTTGATGATTGTCTAGAAAAAATGGACAAAGTATTGGCAAGATGTGAAGAAACAAGTTTGGTGCTCAACTGGGAGAAGTGTCATTTCATGGTTGAGGAAGGCACTTTCCTTGGCCACAATATCTCAAAGAATGACGTTGAAGTCGACAAGGCAAAGATTAAGGTGATTTCTAAACTTCCACCTCCAACTTTAGTCAAAGGCGTGCGGAGTTTCTTAGTCCACGCAGGATTTTACCTGCGTTTCATCAAGGATTTCTCTAAAATGGTAAACTCGTTGTGAAAGCTTTTGGAGAAAGATGCCAAGTTCCATTTCAATGATGATTGCATGAGAGCCTTTGAGTTGCTAAATCTCAAGTTGACCACTACTCCCATTATCACCGCTCCAAATTGGAGTGTTCCCTTTAAGCTCATGTGCGATGCAAGTGAGGTAGCGGTAGGGAAAATTTTGGGCAACACGTCAACAAGATATTTCACCCGGTTTATTATGCAAGAAAGACCATGAATAGTGCCCAAGTCAACTACACCATTACGGAGAAAGAGCTTCTTGCCATTGTGTTTGCTATTGAAAAGTTTTGCCCATACTTGATGGGTGCAAAAGTGATTGTTCATATGGATCATGCGGCACTTCGTTATCTCATGAGCAAGAAAGATTCCAGAGCCCGTTTGATGAAATGGTTACTTTTGTTGCAAGAGTTTGATATTGATATCCAATATCGAAAAGGGAGTAAAACCAAGTGGCGGACCACTTGTCTCATTTGGAGGAGGAGGGGAGGCCGCATGATGGCCTCGAAATCAATGACTCTTTCCCTGACAAGCAGCTTTCGGTTATTTCTATGAAGGAGGTACCTTGGTTCGCAGATTTGGCAAATTATCTTGTGATTGGTATCATTTCGGTTGAGCTCTCTCAAACCAAAGGAAGAAGCTTAAACGGATTGTCAAGACTACTATTGGGATGAGCCGTACCTTTCCCGAATTTGTACGGATGGAGTGATAAGAATATGTGTACCGGAGGAGGAATAAGAAATTCTTGGGGCTTGTCATTCTTCACCTTATGGTGGTCACCATGATGGAGCAAGAATGGCGGCCAAATTGTAAAGTTGCGGTTTCTAATGGCCCACTCTCTACAAGGATGCAAGTGAGCTTGTCAAACATTGTGATGAATGCCATAGGGCCGGTGGAATCTCAAAGAAAAATGAAATGCCCCTCACCACCATCTTGAAGATTGACATTTTCGATGTGTGGGGCATTGACTTCGTGGGTCCGTTTGTGAGTTCTTGTGGAAACACCCGCATCTTGGTCGCGGTTGATTATGTGTCCAAATGGGTTGAGGCCGTTTCTTTGTCAAAGAGTATTTTGTCAAAGACAATGAATGCCAACCGGACGGATTGGTCAAAGAAACTATGATGCTTTATGGGCTTATAGGACGGCTTACAAAACACCGATTGGAATGTCTCCATACCGTTTGGTGTTTGGGAAAGCTTGTCATCTTCCGATGGAACTTGATCATAAAGCCATGTGGTCTTTGAAGAAGTTTAATCTTGAGTGGGATGTTGCCGCCAACTTAAGGGTGGCACAATTGAATGAGCTAGATGAGTTCCGGTACCATGCATATACAAGTTCGTCCTTATACAAGGAGAAGATGAAGTACCTCTATGACAAGTACATTTGGAACAAGCAGTTTAAAGAAGGTGATCTTGTGTTGTTGTTCAATTCTCGGTTACGGATGTTTCCGGGAAAGTTGAAGTCTAAATGGAGTGGCCCGTTTGAGGTTGTTGGTGTGACACCCTTTGGTGCATTGGACTTGAAAAATAAAAATGATGAAGTGTTTAGAGTCAATGGTCACTGGGTGAAGTATTATTTGGGAAAAGTTGATGATGGCCACGTCGTGGTGGTTCTTCATTTCAAGTGATAATGGTAATTTGCATCATGCCGCGATGTTAAATCAGGCGCTTCAGCTGACATGCCTACCACTGCAGTCGGGCCTTCTAGCAGTACAACTGCCATTCCTTCACCTCCATCTTCCGGGCCGTCAGCATCACTCCCATCCACTTCTACTCTAAAGATAGTGCCAACACCAAATCATCCACTTTCTGCGCTGCGAGTCTCCCAGACATTTGCGAGTCTCAACAACTGGATGTAGACAGCTACTGTAGAGCTGTCTGACCCATCCATTGGTGTTGCAGCACAATCTTCTACCCTAGCACCCCTGATTTCTCCCATAGTTGAGGATACTTTGAAGAAGATTATAGAGAACCATAAGACTATTATGGACACCCTGGTTTCCCCCATTTCTGCTTCTTATTGTCTTGTTCAGTTGTATTATGTGTTATCGGGTTGGTTGGCTCGGGTTCGGGGAGGAGCTTGGGAAGCAAGTGAAGAAGATGAGGAAATCCCAGGCTTCAAAGAAGTCAGTTGACAGGTTGAGATGAGAGGTAACTAGGATAGCAGCAGCTGGTGACCTTCCACTTGATCTGCTGATGGAGACAGCTCCAGCAGCCCCAGCAGCACCAGAGGCACCAGCTGGCCAGTCTGAGGAGCTAGACCTCGCTACCCACACTACTGAGGCGGTGCTACAGATGTTCACCAACCCAGCTACTCCCCGAGCAGAGGATGATGAGATACAGTTGGAGGAGCCTTAGGGTGGTGATGCTGCTATGGAAACAGAGACTACATAGGGAGTCCTCTCTACTCTTTTCCTTCCTTGATTTTATTTTGTTAAGAATTAGGGACAATGCTTATTCTTAATTGGGGGGGGGGGGTGGAGTTTATTTGATTTGATGACATTTGACATTGGTATGTAATAACTGATAACATTTTCTTTTCCTTTCTATTTATGTACATATTCTTCTCTCTCTCTCTCTATTGACGTATATATTTTCTTTCTTCCTCTCTCATTTTGTATATTCTTTTCTGTTAGTTTACTTTAT
>NW_017671538.1:0-18182 GCF_001879085.1 Nicotiana attenuata
GAATTGAACTTATGGGGTAGCAGATAAAACGGAATATCAGGAATAACAAAAGAAACTACATCTGATTTCTTCTAACACAGAATAAGGGAAAACAAACCACTTTCACTTGTTTCAATTTCCTCTCGTCTCCCCTTCTCACGTGGTAGGCTACCACTCGATCCCATTATAATATCACGTGATAGGCGTACCACTCGCTCCCATTTCATAATATCACGTGGTAGGCGTAACACTCGCTCCCATTTCATAATATCACGTGGTAGGCGTACCACTCGCTCCCTTTTCATAATAACACGTGGTAGGCATACCACTCGCTCCCATTTCATATATCAATTTTATAATATCTCGTGGTCGGCGTGCCACACGATCCCATTTCATAATATCTCGTGGTCGGCGTGCCACACGATCCCATTTCTTTCAACACAATACACAAAAATAATCCCGGCAAGGGAGAAATATGTTATAATAAACTATCCCGTCAAGGGAACAAGATAATATAATAAAATTTCCCGGCAAGGGAACAAGATAATATAATAAACTATCCCGGCAAGGGAGATCCAGCTATAACCAAACTTACTCAATTTCTACTTAACACAATTAAATCAATACTCAGTCTCATCAATTACTGGCTCAGTGTTAAAGATTTCCAACCAAGTCCTCATAAACAACAATTAAGAATTCGATAATATAGCAATTCAGGACTCACGATCATGCTCGACACCAGTGTATAGATACTCGTCACCATGCCTATACACCGTACTCGACAAATAGCAATTAGCAAATAAGACTCTACTCCTTTTCCCTCAAGCCAAAGTTAGACCAAACACTTACCTCAACTTCCACGGCTAAATCAATCCATAACGACCGCTTTCCCTCTCGAATTCGGCTCCAACTCAATCAAATCTAAGAAATAACGACTTTATAATATCAATAATAGCTAAACAAATCAAACCCAATGCCTAAATATAGATTCCCAACCTTTCTTCCAAAAATTCCAAAAATCGACCCCGGGCCCGCTTGGTCAAAACCCGAGGTTCGAACCAATTTCATGTTACCCATTCCCCCACGAGCCCGAATATACAATTTGTTTTCAAATTCGACCCCAAAACGAGGTCTAAATCAAAGAAAATTGAAAAACCCTAACTCTACCCATTTCCCACAATTTCAACCCTAGATTTCATGATTTGAACCTAGGAATTGGATAAATGATGAAGGAAAATGAAGGAAACAAGTTAAATAATACTTACCCCAGAAGCTTTGGTGAAGAAGAGCTCTAAAAATCGCCTATGGGCTGTGGAGAAGATGAACTCGTGTGAAATATGGACTAAATCCCGTCACTGTTCTGTTTTGGGGTATTTAAAATCACTGGGCAAGAATGCCCTTCGCGTTCGCGTGAAATGAGTCGCGTTCGCGAAGGGTAAACAAGGTTGGTCAACCCGAACGCGGACGGTGAAGCGCGAACGCGTAGAAGGAATTGGCTGGGGTCCAAGAGATTGGCCTACGCGAACGCGTTGGCCTGTTCGCGAACGCGATGGGAAGTGGCTGGGGACCTACGCGAACGCGGTCCAGCCATCGCAAACGCGAAGAAGAGAAGATGGCTGGGCTCTCAGAGTTCCATAACTCTATGCGAATGCGGACTAGTGATGCGAACGCGATGAAGGAACAAAATGAAGCATCGCGAACGCGTGAGGAAGAGTGTGAATGCGAAGAAGGATTCACCTGGGCACCTGTTACAGATTTTCTGCAACATTCTTAAGTTTCAAAACCATCCCGAACACCTCCAAAAACACTCCTGAGCCCTCGGGGCTCCTAACCAAACATACATACTAACTCAACGACATCCTACGAACTTAACCGTGCGATCAAATCGCCAAAATAACATCAAAATCAATAGATTAAACCTCAAAATCATCACTTTTTCATCAAACTTCATAAACTTTCATTTTTTTAGATATTTAAGTTCGAAACACGTCAAATGACGTCCGATTTCAACCAAATTTCACAGGAAGCGCTTAAACCACATATAAGACCTGTACCGGGCGCCGGAACCAAAATACGGGCCCGATACCAACACTATCTAATCCATTTTCATTTTAAATTTCCATATTAATTTCAGAAAAACAATTTCTCAAAAAAAATTCATTTCTCGGGCTCGGGACCTCGGATTTCGATTTCGGGCATACGCCCGAGTCCCATATTTTTCTACGGATCCTCCGGGACCGTCAAATCACGGGTCCGGGTCCGTTTACCCAAAATGTTGACCAAAGTCAACTTTAATCATATTAATATCCAAATTCATCAATTTTTACACAGAATTCATATTTAAGCTTTCCGGCTACGCGCCCGGACTGCGCACGTAAATCGAGGCAAGTAAAAGTGAGGTTTTCAAACCCTCGGAAGCGCGGAATAAAAGAGAAAACAGGTGATGACCCTTTGGGTCGTCACACGCCGTCAGTCTAAATTCCTAGCAGTCTTTTTCAGTTGTATTTGTTTTAACGAAAAAAAAATAAAGAAAGTCCCGAAGAGCGGAACGGCCGTCCAACTCCCCCAAATACAATGGAGCGGGCACTGCTCTCAGCCTGTCGTAACAGCGAAAGAAAACTCCACTGGTTTTCTGGGTTTCACTTGCTAGCTTTTATAATTGGTTTTGTGCTATGAATTATATGCCATATTTTGTGGCTACCATTTGTGTCATTAGTTTTCACCGAGTGGCTACAAATGAATTTCTCTCGAGGAACATCACGTTGCTGGGCTTGGACTCCTTTGGGCTGGACCTGTCGTTCCACTGGTTGGGCCTAGTCCAGGTCAGATTTTGATCACCACAACAATGTAGGTCAAGAATTAGTCAGCTTAATTACTGGTAATTTTCTTATTCTTTGTTAGAGTAGGTGGATTAGAAAGTCAAAAGGAAAAAATGCAGAGAGAAGCTAGGGACAGTGGTGGAGCCACATAGGTAGAAAGGTGGTTAGTTGAATACCCTTTTTCGAAAATTATATGGTGTATATAGGTAAAATATTATTATTTATATTAAATCTTGAACATCTTTGACGAAATCATATCATAACCAGAACAAGGGCAAAATATTTCCTCCTAACTGAAAATATGCATGCATGTTCACATTATGAATAACAAAAGGTCTAGCAAATTAAAACAACTCAAATTTTTATATTAAATTTTAACTCTTCTATTTATGATTTTGATTGATTTTTTAAGCCTTGGAAGGTAGTATTAATAATTAACTAATTACTAATGATATAGTCCAAAGTCATGGATTCAGGAGCTTGAGCTGAATCTTCAGGAGGAGGAGCTGGTGCAGCCTGTTCTGGTTCATGAGAAGGTTGATCATGTTCATGGTGATGTTGATCATGATGATGATGGCCGGTATGACCATGATGGTGTGAATGATGATGGTGATGGCCATGATGATGATGGTGATGATGATGATGGTCAGGACCATGCTCAGGAGCTGTAGGTGGTGCAGATGGTGAGACAACTGGGGTTTCTTCTGAAGGTGCAGGTGAACTAACCGAGGGTTCTTCAGGAGATGGTGAAACAGCTGGAGAACTAGAGACGACGTCTGAAGAAGAAGGTGAAATATCTGTTGAAGAAGTTGGTGATATAAGAGGAGCATTTGTGGTTGTAGAAGAAATATCTGGAGCTGGAGCTTCTTCAGGAGAAGGTGTTGAAATTGGAAGATCCTCAAAAGAAGGTGAAATTCTTGAGATTTTAAAGAAGTCTCTTCTCAGGGAGAGAGTTGGAGTAGAAAGCATCAAAACAAGAGCAAGGACTAGAAGAGAAAGATGTGAATGTGAAGTGGCCATTTTTGTAAATCACTTAGTTGTGATAATGATACTTCAATGGTGAAAAAGTATGAATAAAACAGTGGTTTATATGGTGGAAGAATGGTGTTGTGGAATTAAATCCTTGTTTATCTCCTCTTTGTTTTGTATTTACTTGCATTTAATCAAAATTGCCTCAATCTTGGTAGAGATTTGGTAGCATTATATTATAAGTGCTATTTTCAAATGTTTAATTGAAGAAATAGTAAGGCCATATATAATAAGACATCCTTTTTATTTATTTATTAAGAAAAATACAGTTGTGATTAAGCCAATAATGGGAGTTTAGTATGAATTCATAGTAGAAAACCTGGTAAAAATCTTGAATGGTTGTGTGAAAGGAAAAAAAGGTCAAACCTCAAAGTTAACGACAAAACAAAAAGTACAAATAGAATTAAATTCTATAGAATTTATATAGTGTAGACATGGCATTTATGGAATTAAATTCTGCTTTATCTCATCTTTGTATAATTGTATAGACTTTACCTGCATTTTTACTTAAGATTGCCTTATAGCATGTTTGGCCAAGCTTTTTTCGGGCCAAAAGTATTTTTTTTCTTTTTTTGCTAAACGTACTTTAGGCCAAAAATTGAGGTGTTTTGTCAAGCTTTTAGAAGGAAAAAAAGTATTTTTGAGGAGAAACAGAAGCAGTTTTTGAGAAGCAGAAAAATGTAGCTTCTTTCTAAAAGCACTTTTCTGAGAAGTACTTTTGAGAAAAATACACTTAGAAGCAGTTTTCAACAGCTTGGCCAAACACTAATTACTGCTCACAAGTGTTTTTTAAATTAATTAGCCAAACACAAATCGATTCTCACCATTTAAAAGTACTTTTAGAAAACACTTCTCAAAATAAGCAGATTTTAGAATCTTGGCCAAATAGGCTATTAATCTTGCTACATCTTTGGAAGCATCAAAGTTTAACTCTTTTCAAATTTCGAGTTCACAAATTAGTTTATAAACTTAATTCATTATCAAAGAAAAAAAGTTTTAGGAGCACATACTTTTTTTTCCCGTTAAAATATCAGTCTTGATCAACCAGTCTGGGTTTAATATGAACTAATTATAGTACAGACATACATATGTAACGTGATGTCTTTTTGTGAACATTGCTTTCACTACTAGAATTCCGCAAAAAAGCGACCAAAATATAGCGACCAAAGTTGGTCTGTAGAGAAAAGCGACCAACGTTGGTCGCCAAACTAGCGAAAATAATAAAATAAATAAACGAAACAAATTAGCGACCAAGGATGGTCGCCACTTGGTCGCCAAATTAGTCAAAATGTTGACTGGACTGGTCAGACTTGCTTGGTCAAAGGTTTACTGAGATTAGCGACCAATGTTGGTCGTTAAAGTGGGACCCACCTTCAAAATTTTAATAATTATATTATTATTTTAAAAAAATATAAAATTTAAATATATATAATTTAAACTTGGCGACCAACGTTGGTCGCTAAACAAAGGGTAGGCAGATAGCGACCAACTTTGGTCGCTAAAATGGGACTCAGTTATAAATTTTAATAATTATATTTTTCATATAAATATTATATAAAATATAAATAAATCAGATTTAAATTTTGCGACCAACTTTGGTCGCTAAATTAATTTCGTGTATAATTAGCAACCAAAGTTGGTCTCTATTGAGGTCAACAATGGCCAAAATTAAAAATCACTTTTGTATTTACTATCTAAATAGTATAAATGTAAGCCGTTAATATATAATATATATACTTATGCTGTACTATGCACTAAGTATAAGTGTATTAGGTAATATTATATCGAATATATAAGGCGTATATATATCTAATATATATAGTTACGCTGTACTATGCACTAAGTATAAGTGCATTAGGTAATATTATATCGAATATGGCGTGTATATATACATACATACACACACACACACACACACACACACACACATATATATATATATATATATATATATATATAGTTACGTTGTACTATGCACTAAGTATAAGTGTATTAGGTAATATTATATCGAATATATATGGCGTATATATATATATATATATATATATATATACATAATATATATAGTTACGTTGTACTATGCACTAAGTATATAATATATATAGTTACACTGTACTATGCACTAAGTATAAGTGTATTAAGTATATTATATCGAATATATATGGCGTATATATATATTATAATATATATATATATATATATATTATTATATATACATATAATATATATAGTTACACTGTACTATGCACTAAGTATAAGTGTATTAAGTAATATTATATCGAATATATATGGCGTATATATATATATATATATATATATATACATAATATATATAGTTACGTTGTACTATGCACTAAGTATAAGTGTATTAGGTAATATTATATCGAATATATATGGCGTATATATATATACTTACGCTATACTATGCACCAAGTATAAGTGTATTAGGTAATATACGCTGTACTGTGCACTAAGTATAAGTAATATTAGGTAATATAATTTTAAATTGAATTAAAAGTAATTTAATTTTTTTTATATAGCGACCAATGTTGGTCGCTATTCTGGTCAAACGGTCAGAAATTAGCGACCAACTTTGGTCGCCATTTTGGTCAAAATAGTCAATACATTTTTTGCTACCAATAATAGCGACCAAAGTTGGTCGCTTTTTGTAAATACAGTAGCTAAAAAACGGGTTTCCCCTCATATTCTCTTATTTTCTTCTCTCTCTTCTCTCTCTCACACTCAAAACCCCCCCCCCCCGACGCCACCGTCTCCCTCCACCCTCAACCCTCCACCCGCCGGCGGCAGCAGCAGCTCCACCGCCGGTGTCCTCCACTGTCCAGGTAGGTTTCTCTCTCCTTTCCTTGTTTTTTTCGAAATAAACTGATTTATTTTAATTTCTTGTAGTTTAATTTATAAAAATTAGTTGTTCTTAGCTAAATTAAATCTATGACAATTGTTAGTAGCTAAAATATTTAGTTTTACCTAATAATTTGGGGAAAAATGGTTTGAAGAGAAGAAACCCTAATCTTTTAGGGTTTATGATTTATTCTTGTGAATCCTAACTTTTAGGTTTGAATTATAACCTTGAATCTTTGTATTGTCTTGATAGTTTAGTTATAAATTAAAATTTTAGTTTATGAATTGAAATTTTAGGATATGACTTGAAATTATAGTTTATGAATTGGAATTTTAGGATATGACTTGGAATTTTAGGATATGACTTGAAATTTTAGGATATGACTTGGAATTTTAGGATATGACTTGGAATTTTAGGATATGACTTGAAATTTTAGGATATGACTAGAACCTTTAGGATATGACTTGAACCTTTAGGATATGAATTGAATCTTTAGGATATGAATTGGAATTTTAGGATATGACTAGAACCTTTAGGATATGACTAGAACCTTTAGGATATGAATTGGAATTTTAGGATATGACTTGAAATTTTAGGATATGACTTGGAATTTTAGGATATGAATTGGAATTTTAGGATATGACTTGGAATTTTAGGATATGACTTGAAATTTTAGGATATGACTTGGAATTTTAGGATATGAATTGGAATTTTAGTTTATGAATTGGAATTTTAGGATATGACTTGGATTTTAGGATATGACTTGGAATTTTAGTTTATGAATTGGAATTTTAGGATATGACTTGGAATTTTAGTTTATGAATTGAACCTTTAGGATATGAATTGGAATTTTAGGATATGACTTGAAATTTTAGGATATGACTTGGAATTTTAGGATATGAATTGGAATTTTAGTTTATGAATTGGAATTTTAGGATATGACTTGAAATTTTAGGATATGACTTGGAATTTTAGGATATGAATTGGAATTTTAGTTTATGAATTGGAATTTTAGGATATGACTTGGAATTTTAAGATATGACTTGAAATTTTAGGATATGACTAGAACCTTTAGGATATGACTTGAACCTTTAGGTTATGAATTGAACCTTTAGAATATGAATTGGAATTTTAGGATATGACTTGAACCTTTAGGATTTGACTAGAACCTTTAGGATATGACTAGAACCTTTAGGATATGAATTGAACCTTTAGGATATGAATTGGAATTTTAGGATATGACTTGAAATTTTAGGATATGACTTGGAATTTTAGGATATGAATTGGAATTTTAGTTTATGAATTGGAATTTTAGGATATGACTTGGAATTTTAGGATATGACTTGAAATTTTAGGATATGACTAGAACCTTTAGGATATGAATTGGAATTTTAGTTTATGAATTCGAGTTTTAGGATATGAATTGGAATTTTAGTTTATGAATTGGAATTTTAGGATATGACTTGGAATTTTAGGATATGACTTGAAATTTTAGGATATGACTAGAACCTTTAGGATATGACTTGAACCTTTAGGATATGAATTGGAATTTTAGATTATGAATTCGAATTTTAGGATATGAATTGGAATTTTAGTTTATGAATTGAAATTTTAGGATATGACTTGGAATTTTAGGATATGACTTGAAATTTTAGGATATGACTTGAACCTTTAGGATATGAATTGGAATTTTAGTTTATGAATTGGAATTTTAGATTATAAATTGAATTTTTTTTGGATATGAGTTGAACCTTTAGGATATGAATTAAAATTTTGGTTTGTGTATTGGAATTTTAGATTGCGGGAGAATTTTGTAGAAGGGGTTGATGGTAATTTTAGACATGCAATGGAACTTCCACCAAGAATAACTAAGACACAGTACCTGGCAGAGTGTGCCTTTAATTGTTCTTCTCATTAGCGACAACGATGATGAGAAGGCAAGAACATGTGTTTCAAATAGTTATGGTGTAGGTAGGAGTTTAACATTTCCTAAGTAGATAAAAGAAGAGGTAATAGAGGAATTCTATACTTTGATTTCCAAGAGGAAAAGGAGTTTAATTGGGAGTGACAAGGTTGATGGTGATGGAATGTTTTCCGTTGGTCATGGCAGTTCCCATAAAACGGGGATCATAAGACTCTATGATGACAGAGATTATAGGAAGTTGTGTTCTTAACTTTCTTCCAGGTCTTATCCGTACAAGCTTAGTGGGATATTGGTGATATATTCTTCGGATTCAGAAGAATATATCACCAATATCCCATTAAGCTTGTACGGATCAGACTTGGAAGAAAGTTGAGAACAAAACTTCCTATATTCTTTGTCATCATAGAGTCTTATGATCCCCGTTTTATGGGAACTGCCATGACCAACGGTAAACATTCCATCACCGTCACCCTTGTCACTCTCAATTAAACTTCTTTTCTTCTTGGAAAATGAAGTAGAGAATTCCTCTATAATCTTTCTTTTATCTACTTAGGAAATGTTAATATTCCTGCCTATACCATCACTAGTTGAAACACATGTCATTGCAGTCTCAACATCATTGTCGCTAACGAGAACAACAATTGATCAAAATACACACCCTGTCAGCTACTGTATCCAATTTATTCTCTGTATCCAAGTTCATCCCGAGTAATAGTACCACGAGGATAATCACCAAAGCCACCGGACAGCTTTATGATGCCAATGAAGCAAGATGAGCTATTCAATGAAACTCGTATTGTAAAGAAAAAGAAAGAGACTGATTCAGAAAGGTGGGTCGAGGGTCGAGCCTCGACTATAAATGTAAGTTTTTTACTTTTCATTAAGTATTTTGATTTACTTTTATATAAATTTTGAAATATTAATTCAATATAATTTTTCTTATAGGTTTGCTTCACAGCTGATGTGGGGGAATTCATACGCAGTCAGCCACCTAACGAGTCGGCCGAGGCAATCCAACTTTCGAACGAGGATGCTAAAAGAACACTCCTTGAGTACTCTATATACTTTGAACTAGACAATAGAACTAGTTTTCGAATGAGCTTGTAATAAACGTTAACTTAGTTTTGTTAGCTTAATGTTTTAGTTCTATTGATCTTTATATTTTGTTGCTTTTTAGTGTTGTTGTTGTTGGCATAAAATGCCTGTTTAGGATATTTGGTATAAGCTGGCAGGTGGTGTAGCAAAAAGCGACCAAAAAGCGACCAAAAAGCAACTGGATATTTGGTCTCCAGTTGGTCACTTTTCACTTAAAAAAAAATAATTTTCTGGGCAATAGCGACCAGTCTTGGTCGCTATTTTATTTTAAAAAAACAATTTCTGGTAGTTTTGCGACCAATATTGGTCGCTCATAGTTAAAAAAAAATATTAATTCTTGCCATTGGCGACCAATTTTGGTCGCAAATTAAATAAAAAGTTACAAAAATTATTAATATAGCGACCAAAGTTGGTCGCTTGATATGATTAACAATAAATAAAAATAAAACGTTATTTACATCTGGAGACCAACTTTGGTCGCAAAATTTATAATATTAAAATACTTTAGCGACCAAATTTGGTCGCTATATGCTTTGCCGGAAAATTTGGTCCTTTTACCTGGGAGACCAAAGTTGGTCGCTAAACTTTGGTCCCTAAGGTAAAGGGACCAGCTTAATATCGACCAGGCGTGTTTGGTCGCTTTTTGGTCGCTGTTTGGCCAATAAGCGATCAACTTTGGTTGCTTTTTTCCGAATTTCTAGTAGTGTTTCTTCCTTTATATGCTCTTTAAATTCAACATAAGCAGAGAAATTAGGAATTACTTTTGTTAGAAAAGTAACAAAAGTATTAATAGCCTATTACAAGTTTCTGGGAGATCAAAAGCACTTTTTTATAAAAAAATTAGTATTTGTTAAGAAATGATGTTTGAGGTGTTTGACCCAGAGAGATAAGTGTTTTTTAGCTACAGTAGAAATAATATTTTCGTTTTTGGGAAGAAGTTAAAAATTCTAACTTCTTCCATGAAACAGAAACAAAAGCAAAAAATTAAAGCATTAACACAAAAATTCTTTATCATAAGTTTATACTTTTCGAATTATTATTAAGACAAATATATCTTTATCATAAATTTATACTTTCCGAATTATCCCTCGTTAATTTTACTTGTTCTTTTTTACTTTTCTTTTTTTGTTTCTACCATCCCTCTCTTCTCTATTTTATTTCCAACATATTTTTGTCTCCTTCTTATATTCCTCTTTGGAATGGTATCTCCACGGCTCCACCATATATAGATACTTTTTAATATAATAATTTCTGGAATAACTTTTCAATTTATACTGAATGATATATTAATTAACATTTAAACAATTAGTAATACCACATATCCGATATTTTTGTCTTGGATAATATTTTTATATTGGTTAGAATTTCAATATATATTTTACTTTATGTTTTATTGTCCTTTTTGTAATTGGACACTTAAATGTAATTTTTGAAAAGATTGGCCAAATATAAGTTGCTTATCAAATATTACAAAAAAATATTTGTCAAATGAATTGGTCAAACACATATTGTTATTCTTATAACGTACTTTTTCTAAAAGTACTTTTGAATAAAAATTTTTTTTCAAAATAAGTAGTTTTTGGCAGTTAACTCTTTTTTAGTAGGAATCAGAGACGAAGCTATATTATCCGACCACTATTCGTCGAAAAAGTACATTGTGTATAAAAATAAAATATTTGAATTTAAAGGTGTACAACATATACATGACACCCTTTAATTTGTAGGAAAAAAAGAATTTTCACTTCTTTCATACTTGAACACACTTGCGGAAATTTCTAGCTTGGCCAGCAGTAGGCGCATGTTACAAAACTCGGACGATGATGCTAAAAGGAAACTGAGAGGTCAAAATTAAACTTTAAAATAAAAAAGTGATTTTATGGTTCTCTCTTTTTCTGTTTTCTATCCTTAAAACTTCTTTCCTTATAAATGAAAAATAAGGTAGATATTTAAAAGATATAGTAATTTATTTGTGTTCACATTATTAGCTTGCTAGATGTCAACTACAACTTACGTCCAGAAGCAGTAATTTGAGAAGCTAACAAGTATTGTACTGCTTTAATTTACCTCAATTTTTTTTCAAGAAAAGGATTAAGTAAACTGGAAACCAAAAGCCATGTAATTAATTATTTTACTTTGAGCTGAATATATGTGAATAATCCCTTGTTTAAGAAATTCAAGCTGATTATAGTATTTCAATATATTAAATGGAGCAAAAACTAAAGAAAGAAAATAGCCATGATTTGTTGTGCCAAGAGAATGGGAAAATCTTGGATCAATAGATTCATCTCAACATGGAATTAAATGATTTTCATTCGAATTAACTAAGCATTCATTCTAGACTTTCACATATAACATCTTTTTTGTTAATATTTTTAATATATAATTGGAAAATAATGAGAAATCATCCAGATTCAGGAGCATCACTTGAAACTTGAGGAGAAGAAGCTGGTACATGTGCATGTGGTTGATCATGTTCATGATGATGGCCTTCATGTCCATGGTGACGGTGATGACAATTTTTATGATGACCATCTTGATAATGGGTATGGTCATGACCATGATGATGATGATGATGATGGAGATGACAATTTGTATGGTCACGGCCTGTCACGACCCGGATTTTCCCACCATCGGGAGTCGTGATGGCGCCTACTAACGGAGCTAGGCAAGCCAAACATTTAAATATTCCCTGATAACACCCCAACAATATAAATATTACGAGTCTTTAAATAAAAGCGGAAGTCTTAAAAGCATAGATAAATGAAAACCAAAAATGCGGAAGTTTAACATCTCTCTACCCAAGACTGGTGTCGCTAACTCACGAACTACTAAGGAGTGCTAAAAACAAGTCTGAATAGATATACATCAAGGTTTGTCTCGGTACAATGAAACCAAACTAAAACATAGAAAGGGACTCCAGCCTGCGAACGCCAGCTAGGCTACTTCGTAAGTCCCTGGACTGATGTCGGCTCCCAATCCACTACTGTTGTGGTCCAAAAGCTGCTCCGGTACCGTGATCTGTGCAAAAGAGCACAGAAGTGTAGCATCAGCACAACCGACCCCATGTGCTGGTAAGTGCCTGGCCTAACCCCGGCGAAGTAGTGACGAGGCTAGACAGGACTACCAAAACAACCTGTGCAGTTCAATATACGTATATGCAATAAAAGGAAAGAACACAGAAATCAACAGTTAAGAGGGAGGGGAGCATGCTATGGGGGAAGTACAACCCGAATGTAAAGTCAGCAATTTAAGCAAGAAACCGTACAATAACAATAATTAATGAGAGCAGGAAAATTAACAATTGCACGGCATCAACCTTCGCGCTTTTACTCTCATTCTCACCAAGAGCAATCAAATAAAGTGCACGGCATCACCTTTCGTGCTTTTCCTCACATAACTCTCACATCATGGCACGGAATTTCCCTTCGTGCAAATATCATCAAAACATGGCACGGAATGACCCTTCGTGCAAGTATAATCAAACATGGCACGGAATGACCCTTCGTGCAAATATAATCAAACATGGCACGGAATGACCCTTCGTGCAAATATAACCAAACATGGCACGGAATGACCCTTCGTGCATTATCACTCTTCCTCACCCAAACAGTAGTCACAACCAAACGGGGCGAGGGGATAACAAATAATAAGAAGTGTCCCGGCAAGGGAAATACACAATTAAACAGCTAAATCCCGGCAAGGGAGCAACAACAATAACTTTCATATCCCGGCAAGGGAGATAATCAATATACTCAAACCATCCCGGCAAGGGATTAATCATATCTCTTTCTATTCCTTTCATTTCTTACTCAATAGTTTTTTTGTCGTTCGAGCCAACACTCCAAAGAATTTACAATTCATAATTAATCCTCATACTCTTTACATTGCATAGAATTCATCAATTAACATGGAAGAGTCATAACAACACCAGAATAAGTACAAACAAGGACCCACGGTCATGCTAGACACCGGTGTATAGATACTCGTCACCATGCCTATACACCGTACTCCACATTTAGCAATTAGCAAACAACACTCTAATCCTATTCCCTCAAGCCAAAGTTAGATCAAACACTTACCTCGAATGCTCCAAACTCAACTCAATCCTCTAGTATAGCTTTACCCCTCGAATTCACCACCAAACCGCTCGAATCTAATCACAAATTACTTGAATGTATTAACAAATGCTACTTGAATCAATTTGAATGCACGAAAATGAAACTTCCCAAAGTTTGTTCAAAAATTCCCAAAATGCCCCCGGGCCCACGTGGTCAGAACCCGAGGTTCGAACCAAAACTCGATTACCCATTCCCCCATGAACTCAAATATGTAATTTTGGAATCGGACCTCAAATTGAGGTCCAAAACCCCCAAATTTAGGAACCCTAGTTCTACCCTAAATTCCCAAATTCCCCCATTAAAATCCTTGGTTTGAAGTTGAAATTATGTTGAATGATGTTAAGGAGTATAGAAAATCAGTTAGAAATCACTTACCAATCGTTTTGAAGAAGTAGAATCGTTTGGAAAATCGCCTCTTATGTTTTGGGTTTTGAAAAAGTGAAAAATGACTGAAAATCCCGACTTTATATACTGTACTGAAGACCCGGCGCGGACCGCACAAAAATGCCCCGCGGCCGCGCCGAGGAAGGGTGGGGAAACCACTCTCTGAACCTACCCAACGCGGACCGCACTGATTTGGTGCGCGGCCGCGCTGGTTCAATGAAATCCCAAGGCCCCTCTCTGAATCTTCCAGCACGGACCGCGCTGATATGGCACGCGGTCGCGCTGGTCGAATTGGGAGTCATTGGCCCTCTGAACCCAGCCACGCGGACCGCGCAAAAGTGCACCGCGGCCGCGCGGCTGCCAGTGCGGACCGCGCGGAAATGATCGCGGCCGTGCTGGGGGCCTGCAACACCTGGACTTGCAACACCTGATACTTTTAAGTCTAAGACCTCCCGAGACCTACTCAAAACTCACCCGAGCCCTCGGGGCTCCAAACCGAACATACATAAAATCTCAAAAACATACTCCGGACTCATTCGTGCGATCAAATCGCCCAATTAACATCATGAATCATTTGGGTCTCAATACCCATGAATTTCTTTCCAATTCCCATAAAACATTAAGTTAAGCTTTTCTAGCTCAAAACACGTCAAATGACGTCCAAATCTAACCAAACTTTATAGCAATTGCTTAAATCATATTTAAGACTTGTGCCAGGCGTCGGAACCAAAATACGAGCCTAACAGCACAGTCTTCTAAACAAATAACACCTTCTAATTCTTTAATTATTTTCAGAAAACAATTTCACATAACAATTCGTTTCTCGGACTTGGGACCTCGGAATTTGATTCCGGGCACACACCCAAGTCCCAAAATTTCCTACGGACCCTCCGGGACTGTCGAATCACGAGTCCGAGTCCGTTTCCCAAAACGTTGACCAAAGTCAAACTTAATCAATTTAAAACATCAAATTTATTATCTTTCTCATAAATTCACATTAAAACTTTACGGTTACGCGCCCGTACTGCACACACAAGTCGAGGCAACCCCCAAGTGAGGTTTTCACGGCCTCGGAAGTACAAGGTGAGTGGGAAATACGGTGATGACCCTTTGGGTCGTCACATCCTCCACCTCTAAAACAACCGTTCGTCCTCGAACAGACAAAAGAACGAAGTACCTGAGTCGGGGAAAAGATGGGGATAACGGCTCCGCATATCAGACTCGGACTCCCAGGTCGATGCCTCAGGAGGCTGACCTCTCTACTGAACACGAACAGAAGGAAAACTCTTGGACCTCAACTGACGAACCTGCCGGTCTAGAAAAGCTACCGGCTCCTCCTCATATGATAAGTCCTTGTCCAACTGGACAGTGTTGAAGTCTAACACATGGGTAGGATCGCCGTGATACCTATGAAGCATAGATACATGGAAAACTGGATGCACGACTGATAAGCTAGGCGGCAACACAAGTCTATAAGCTACCTCACCCACTCGATCAAGAATCTCAAACGGGCCGATGTACCTAGGGCTAAGCTTGCCCTTCTTCCCAAATCTCATCACGCCCTTCATAGGCGACACTCAGAACAATACCCGCTCACCAACCATGAAAGCTACATCTCGACCCCATGAAGGCAAACAATCTCCCGAATATAAATCTCAGCGAGTCTCTCAGAAGAATAGGAGACTGCTACAGGAATAAAATGCGCTGACTTAGTCAGCCTATCCACAATAACCCATATCGCATCAAACTTCTTCCGAGTCAACGGAAGTCCAGCAACAAAGTCCATGGTAATCCGCTCCCATTTCCACTCGGGAAGCTCAATCCTCTGATGTAAACCACCAGGCCTCTGATGCTCGTACTTAACCTGCTGACAATTCAAACAACGAGCTACAC
This sequence comes from Nicotiana attenuata, assembly GCF_001879085.1. NCBI lineage: Eukaryota > Viridiplantae > Streptophyta > Magnoliopsida > Solanales > Solanaceae > Nicotiana > Nicotiana attenuata. Next base: position 16,102 of record NW_017671538.1, read on the forward strand.
ATGCAACAATATCCTTCTTCATCCTACGCCACCAATAATGCTGCCGCAAATCCTGGTACATCTTCGCGGCGCCTGGGTGGATAGAATACCGAGAACTATGGGCCTCCGCTAAGATCAACTCTCGAAGCCCATCAACATTGGGCACACAAACTCGCCCTTGCAATCTCAAAACACCATCATCACCTAAGGTAACCTGCTTGGCACCTCCTCGCTGCACCGTGTCTCTGAGGACACACAAATGGGGATCATCAAACTGCCGATCACAGATACGCTCCAATAATGAAGAGCGAGCGACCGTGCAAGCTAACACTCTGCTAGGCTCAGAAATATCCAACCTCACAAATCGATTGGCCAAAGCCTGAATATCCAAAGCAAGCGGCCTCTGGCTAGCCGGAATATAAGCAAGACTACCCATGCTGGCGGACTTCCTACTCAATGCATCGGCCACCACATTGGCCTTCCCCGGGTGGTACAAGATAGTAACATCATAATCTTTCAGCAACTCCAACCACCTCCTCTGCCTCAGATTCAACTCCTTTTGCTTGAACAAGTACTGAAGACTCCTGTGATCGGTGTACACCTCACACGTCACACCATATAGGTAATGCCTCCAAATCTTCAAAGCATGAACAATGGCCGCCAACTCTAAATCATGCACTGGATAGTTCTTCTCGTGAATTTTCACCTGCCTCAAAGCATAAGGTATAACCTTGCCATCCTGCATCAATACTGCGCCAAGCATCACAATAGACGGTATAAGGCCCTGAACCTGTGGGCAAAACCAACACCGGTGCCGTAGTTAGAGCTGTCTTGAGCTTCTGAAAGCTCGCCTCGCACTCATCCGACCATCTGAACTGGGCACCCTTCTGGGTCAATCCGGTCATCGGGGCTGCAATAGATGAAAAACCCTCCACGAACCGACGATAGTAGCCCGCTAACCCTAAGAAACTCCGAATCTCTGTAGTTGATGCTGGTCGAGGCTAGTTCTTGACTGCCTCTATCTTCTTCGGGTCCACCTGAATACCCTCTGTTGATACGACGTGACCCAGGAGTGCAACCGAACTCAACCAGAACTCGCACTTCGAGAACTTAGCGTATAACTGACTATCCTTCAGAGTCTGAAGAACCACCCTAAGGTGCTGCTCGTGCTCCTCCTGGCTGCGGGAGTACACCAAAATATCATCAATAATGACTATCACGAACATGTCCAAATATGGCCTGAACACTCGGTTCATCAACTCCATGAATGCTGCTGGGGCATTGGTCAACCCATTTCATAATATATAAGTGGACGGCGTGCCACACGATCCCATTTCATAATATATAAGTGGTCGCCATGCCACATGATCCCATTTCATAATATATAAGTGGTCGGCGTGCCACACGATCCCATTTCATAATATATAAGTGGTCGGCGTGCCACACGATCCCATTTCATAATATATAAGTGGTCGGCATGCCACACGATCCCATTTCATAATATATAAGTGGTCGACGTGCCACACGATCCCAATTCATAGTATATAATAGTTTCCCGGCAAGGGAGAACATGACTAAGCAGTCAATTCCCGGCAAGGGAACAACAACAATAACTTACACGTCCCGGCAAGGGAATAATCACATTTCTTTCTCTTACATTCATTTCTTACTGTTTAATCAAGTCAAAAATCGAGCCAACGCTCCAACGAGTTTACACATCATATTTCCTTCTCATTCTCTTCATATCATATAGAAACCATCAATTAACAAGGAAGAGTCACTACAGAATCCCAATTAAGCACAAATAAAGATCCATGGTCATGCTAGACACCGGTGTATAGATACTCGTCACCATGACTATACACCGTACTCAACATTTAGCAATTAGTAAATAATACTCTAATCCTATTCCCTCAAGCCAAAGTTAGATCAAACACATAGCTCAAATCCTCCAAACTCAACTCAAGCCTCTAGTATCGCTTTACCCTTCGAATTCACCACCAAACCGCTCGAATCTAGTCACAAATTTCTTGAGTGTATCAACAAATGCTAATCGAATAAATTTGAAAGCATGAAAAGTGAATTACCCACAGTTTTTCTCA
>NW_017671538.1:29626-67992 GCF_001879085.1 Nicotiana attenuata
AATCATGAATTTCAAAAGTAGAAAATTAGGTGGATGAGGTAGTGCTTTGGGATTTTGGGTGATTCAACCTTCCAATTATTGGGGTTTGGGAATCTTGAAATAAATTATATATTTGAACTCGTGGGGGTTACGGGTGATTTGGGTTTGGGTCCGAGGCCTCGTGTTGGACCATGTGGGGACCGGGTCGAATTTCGGTGGTTTTTTGGGAAAGATGGATAGGAATTTCATTTCTAGGCTATGGGATTATGTTTTGAGCCCTTATTGATATATTGAACTAATTATGGCCTAGATATCATTGTTTCGGAGTTGGATTGTAGAGGAAAGGCGGATTATGAGAGCTTGATTGCTATCTTGGACCGAGGTAAGTGTTTGTTCTAAACTTTGGCTTGAGGGGGTATAGGATTAGGATGGTATTTGCTACTTTGTAAATGTGGGAAGTACGGGTATAGGCATCGGTGACAGTTGTCTAGCACCGGAAGGTCTAGCAATGACGTGAGTCATTAATTGCTTTTAATTCGGAATATGTGACACAACCTTCTTGTTTTAATTGATAAATCATTCATCTAATGTGAGGTTTGAGGAAGAATGTGATTGTATATTTTTGGAGCGATATAGGCTCGAACAAGAATTGTGTAGTTGAAAAAGAAGTGATTTAAAATAGGATGTGTTTGTGGATTATTCCCCTTGCCGGGTACGTAGACTGTTATTATTGTACTTCTTTCCCTTGCCGGGATATTTGGGTGTTAGCTCCACTTGCCGGGTTAAAGTGTTATGTTGTCGAATCCCCCATAATGGGCCTTCCTTACTATAAGCCAGATATTTGAACTATGATTAGGGTGTGGCACGCCGACCACTTATATATATGAAATGGGATCGTGTTGGCACGCCGTCCCACTATATATTATATTATGAAATGGATCTGTGGGCACGCCGTCCACTTATATATTCATGAATATTGGGATCGGTGGCACGCCGACCACTTATTATAATTATTGAAAATGGATCGTTGTGGACGGCCTCTACCACTTTTATATCATGAACTGGATTCGTGTGGCACGCCGGACCACTTATAATCCATGAACTGATCTGTTGGCACACCGACCACGTATTTATGTGTTAGAAGAAAGATTTGGTTGTAGTTTTTCACTTATTTGGTTCCTACCGTCATTTTATTGTTATCCCTCATAAAGTTGCTCTCTCTCCCAGTTTAATAAGCTGTTATTTTTTTCTTCTGTAGATACTAATATATATAATCTGCTCAGGTGACTTGGGGTATTCCTTGTCTAGCCTCGTTTTCATACTTTCGCCGGAGTTTAGGCCAGGCACTACCAGCACATGGGGTCGGTTTGTGCTGGATCTACACTTCTGTGCTTTTTGCCAAGATACCGGTTACCGGAGGCAGCTCTTGGGCTACAGCAGGTAGTGATCGGGACCTTTCAGTCCAGGGAGACTTACGAGGTTAGCCTAGCTGGCCCATTTCGCGGACGAAGTCCCTTTTCCATATTTCTGTTTGCTTCATTGTACCGAAGAACAGGACAATTATTTATTTTTTTTTATTTCTTATTCATAACTTGTTGTAGCCACTTAGTTAGTTCGTGAGATAGCGACTCCAATCTTGGGGTAGTGAAATATTAGACTTCTGCATTTGGGGTACAGTTGTTATGTTTTAAAAGACTTCCGCATTTATTAAAGGCTCGATATTCTATTATTGTTATGTTGTTTATCCGAAATGTATTAACGTTTTGGTTTGCCTAGCTCCAACAGTAGGCGCCATCACCGACTCCCGATGGTGCGAAATCCGGGTCGTGACAAGTTTTGGTCATCAGAGCTCTAGTTTACATAGGGTCTCGCTTACTCAACGGACAACCTCGGTAGAGCTGAGGGATCGGTACGGAAGACTTCTGCGTATATTCCCCCAGAGGCTACGGAGTAGGAAAAAAGTTGCACTTTTGTTCTTTCCTGTCGTGCGATTTCTGGTTTCTCAATACTGATTGTCTTTCTACTCTGTTTCTTTGTAGAGGCTGATAACACGTTGCCTCCTTTCTTCTAACCGCGCAGCAGCCCGAAGCCCCAGCAGCAGCATCCTGCGAGGGGCATGAGGCCGAGGGCTTGAGAGGCCAGAGGACGGGGCAAGCTCAGCCCCGAGCAGCAGTCCCAAAGTCGGAACCTCATTTGATTATAAGAGGAGGCTCCAGCCCAAGCAGCTCCGGTGGGCCCAGCTTCAAGGTCCCAGAGGGGATCCATTAGCCACCCCAGTTCTCAAGACGCCCTTGGTCAGATTGGTAGGCTTTGTGGAGAGCGTCACTAAGAGCGGGTTTGCTCAGTAGCACCAGCCACTTTCTCAGGCTGGAGGAGGGGTTCAGACTCCTGCTCACACGTTACTCCGGAGAAGGTAGCTCCCCAGGCCTTCAGGTTCAGTGGTTTCAGCCAGCGTGGCAGTTCAGCCGGTATTTGTGGACCTGAGACCGGCGATGGAGCGGCTATGTCCTTCAGATCTTTGTGGAGGCTTGGATAGGTTCTCCAAGCTCTTACCCACCACATTCAAGCGGTGCTTCCATCAGAGGATCCCCGGGATTTCTATTCAGAGCTGCCATGAGATTCCTTAGGGGACTGGTTATTGTGGATACCAATGGGGTCGACTTTCATCACCTTCGGCTTAACAGATCCACAAGAATGGTGGAGGACTATGCCTTATCATAGACCAAGCAGGGTCTCCCAGCATTGACATGATCAGTTCGCGGGGAAGTTGTTTTTGGAGGAAGTTTTCTCCCAGATTACTCAGTGGGAGGCACTACGAGGCAGTTCGAGCGCCTCAAGCAGGGCTCCTAGACAGTCACACAGTATGAGGACTCGGTTCATTGATTCTGGCACGCATATTGCTGTTATTTTATACTCCCCACCGAGAGAGAGAGGGTTGCGGGAGGTTTTTATTGATGGATTGATTCAGTTGATTCCGGTCTCCAGATGGCTATGGGAGCTAGTAGTGAGATTTCTTTTCAGGGAGGCGGCCAACATGCGGAGCCCGTAGAGTTGAGATGGGCTCTTGCACGGGAGGTGGTCATGGGTCAGACAGAGACCCCGTCATGCAGGTAGACAGTGGATAACCTCGGTTTTGGGGGTGGAGGAATTCTTTATGGTTAGAGGCCATCTCCGGAGACCCTTTTCAGGTCAGGGCCTCTACAGGTTCAATGTCTTCAGGTGTCGTGGCTCTCAGCCGCAGTTCTTTGACCAGCAGCTTCAGTTCACCATCAGCACCTATCAGCGCCACACCCATCCGTTATTCTCAGCAGCCGAGGGCTTGTTACACGTGTGGCGACACGATGAACATTATGCTAGGTTATAGCCCTCGAGCTTCATGTTTTTTTTTTTTTTAGTATGACAGCTCTCAGCAGCAGGGTTCCTCGTCCCTATGATCAGGCATCAGGGTGATCCACAGGCCACCCAACCAGCTAGAGGCTGGGGTAGAGGCCATAGAGTGGAGGTAGAAGATCATGAGGTTAGAGCTCGGACCGCCAGAGGTACGAGGCCAGCCAGCAAAGCCGATCGTCCCAGAGATATTGTCAGGGAGGTGGGGCCAAGCCCCGGTGTATGCTTCCAAGCCAGGGCTAGAGGCTGATGCTTCAGATGCAAGTATTACAGGTTACTATTCTGTCTGTTGATAAGGATGCTTCAGTGCTATTTGGACCTGGGTTCTACGTATTCGTATGTGTCGTCCTATTTTGCACCCTACCTGACTATGGCCTAGTGATGCCTTGGGTATCCTATTTTGTATCACACGGTGTGTGTGAGGTCTATAAGTGGTCGGACCGAGTTTCATCGTTACTGTGTGGGTGTATGAGGTCTTGAGGGACCCGTGTTGATTTATTGGCTCTTGGACATGGTGGATTTCGAACGTCCATATTAGGGAGGATTGGTCCCGATCATTGGCTTTCTTGGATTTTCACGCCAAGACCGTGACTTGGCTTTTGCCGATTTACCTGATTGGAGTGGAGAGGGACCCAGGTCATGCCACCCGCAAGTTGTTATCTCATATGTGAAGGCTCGATGATGGTCGAGAAGGGGTGTCTAGCTTATCGGCGTATTCCGATTCCAGCAAGAGGTTTCCTTCTATTTGATTCTGTCCCTATTGTCGGGAGTTTTCCTGAGGTTTCCCTTCAGACCTACGGCGTAATGCCGCCCGACAGGGATATGATTTCTTATTGATCTGGCCCCCCAGGCAACGCAGCCCATTTCTATTCCGCCCGTTATTCGCATGGGCACCCGCCAGAGTTTAAAGGAGTTAAAGGACCAGTTGCAAAGACTTTGCTAGAATGGTTTTTATCAGGTCCTTAGTGTTTCTCCTTGGGGTGCGCTGGTGTTATTTGTGAAGAAAAAGGATGGATCGATTGAGGATGTGCATTGGGATTAGCCGGCAGTTGAACAAAGTGACCGATAAAGAACAAGTATCCACTGTCGAGGGATTTGTGATTTGTTTGACCAGTTCAGGTGCCAAAGGTGTTTTCAAAGATAGTAGACTTGAGGTATCTGGCTACCATCAAACTGAGGCATTAGGGGCATCCGATGTCCCAAGGACAGCATTCCGCACTCGGCGGGCATTATTGAGTTCCTGGGTCATGTCGTTTGGGTTTTGGACCAAATGCCCCAGCAGCATTCATGGAGTTTGATGAACCGAGTGTTCAGGCCCTATTTGCGACATGTTCTGGATAAGTTCTTTATTTGATTATATTTTTGGTGTACTCCGCAGCCAGGAGAGCACGAGCAGCACCTCAGAGTGAGTTCTTCAGACTCTAAGATAGTTCCAGTTATATGCTAAGTTCTCGAAGTACGAGGTTCTGGTTGAGTTCGGTTGCATCTCTGGGTATGTTGTATCAGCAAAGAGGGTATTTCAGGTGGACCGAAGAAGATTGAGGCAGTCAAGAACTGGCCTCGACCAGCATCAGCTACAAAATTCGGTAGTTTCTGGGTTATCAGGTTATTTTACCGCCGGATCGTGAGGATTTTTCATTCTAATTGCAGCCCCCGATGACCCAGATATGGACCCAGAAGGTGCCCATGTTCAGGTATGGCGGATGAGTGTTGAGGCGAGCTTTCAGAAGCTCAAGCACAAGCTCTAACTACGGCACCGATATTGGTTTTTGCCCACAGCTCAGCGACCTTATACAGTGTATTGTTTGATGCTATCCCGTTATCTGGGCTTTGGTTGCGTATTGATACAGGGATGGCAGATATTGCTATGCTTCGATGGCAGTTGAAAGATCCACGAAAAGAATTATCCGGTTCATGATCTGCGAGTTGGGCAGCCAATTGTTTCATGCTCTGAAGATTTTGGAGGCATTTACCTATATGGTGTGACGTTGGTGAGTTGTACATGGATCACCAAGGTCCTGCAAATACTTGTCAAAGCAAAAGAGTTAACTTGAGGAGCGGAGGTGTTGGAAAGCTATTGTAGGACTATGAAATGTTACTATTTTTTGTACCACACCGGGGAGAAGCCAATGTGGTGGCCGATGCATAGTAGGAAGTCCAGCCAGCATGGTAGTCTTGCTATGTCCGGTCAGCAGAGACCGCATTGCTTTGGATATTCAGGGCCCTGGGCCAATCGATTTGTGAGGTTGGACATTTCTGAGCCTAGCAGAGTGTTAGCTTGTAGGTCGCTCGTTCTTCATTATTGGTTGCGTATCCGTGATCTGCAGTTTGATGATTCCCCATTTGTGTGTCCCTGAGGAGACACGGTGCAGCGGGAGTTGCCACGAAGTGACCTTATATGATGATAGTGTTTTGAGGTGCAGGAACGGGTTTGTGTGTCCCAATGTCGAGGGATTTCGAGAGCTTGATCTTAGCGGAGGCCCATAGATTCTCGGTATTCTATTTCACCCGGCGCCCGAAGATGTGTATACGGACTTGGGGCGGCTTTATTAGGTGGCGTAGGATTGAAGAAAGCATATTGTTGCGATATGCGGCTCGGATGTTTTGAACTTGTCAGCAGTTAGTGAGCATCAGAGGCCTGGTGTTGTTTCAGAGGATTGAGCTTCCCGAGTGGAAGTGGTGAGAGGATTACATGGATTTCGTACTGGACTTCCGATTGACTCGGAAGAAGTTGATGCTATTTGCGTCAAATGTTTGATAGGCTACCAAGTCAGCGCATTTTATCCTATTTGTCACCACTATCATCTGGGAAGAGGTTAGCTGAGATCTACATCGAGAGATTGTCGCCTTCAATGGGGTGCCCCGGGTATCTATTATCGGATCGGGGTACACAGGATTTACCTCGTGCTTCTGTACGGAGAGCATGTCAGCAGGAGTGCATCCATGGCAGTTTGATTGCACAGCTTCATCTCAACTGGGAACCCATCGTAATCCGGAGTACATTCAGATTATTGGAGGATTATGCTCCGAGCCTGTGTCATTTGATTCGGAGGGCTTGTTGGACCAGTTTTTTGCCTTAGCAGAGTTCGCCTTACAACAAACAGCTACCAGTCCAGCCATTCAGATTGGCCCATATGAGCCGTTGTATGGAGGCGGATTGTCGGTCTCCAGTGGTGGAGGTTGAACCTGGGGAAAGCTCGGTTATTGGGTACAGATTTAGTCAGGAGGCTTGGATAAGGTCAAGAATCATTCCAGGACATGCTTCGTTCGGCTCGTTTCGCGGCAAAAGATTATGCGGGATCGTAAGCGTTCCGAGATGTAGGCTTTCATGGTTGGTGAGCGGGTCTCTGCTCCGAGTGTCGCCTATTGAGGGCGTGATGAGATCTTGGAGAAGAGGGCAAGCTTAGCCCTAGGATCATTGGCCCATTGAGATTCTCGATCGAGGTGGGGAGAGGTGGCGTTACAGAACTTGCCTTGCCGCCCAGCTTTCTAGTCGGTGCATCCAGTGGTTTTCATGTGTCCATGCTCGGAGGTATCAACGGCGATCCAAGCCCACGGTTAGATTTCGCCACTGTCCAGTCTGGACAAGGATCTGTCTTTAGAGGAGGAGCCGGTAGCCATTCTAGCCACGGCAGGTTCGGACAGTGAGGTCGAAGAGTTTCCTTCAAGTGCGTTCCAGTGGAGAGGTCAACCTCCTGAGGTATCGACCTGGGGGGGGAGGTTTCGAAAGTCTTGGGATATCTTTTTATTATTGCGGAGCTGTTATCCTCACCTATTTCCCAACTCAGGTACTCTTTCTTCTTGTCCATCTCGAGGGACAAAACGTTGTTTTTAGAGGTGACGACTGTGACGGACCCAAAGGTCATCACCGATCTCTCTTTTTTCGTGATTAAAGAGGCCTTTGTGAAAAAACCTCATTTCTTGCTTGCCTCGATTTTACGTGCGCAGTCCGGGCCATAGCCGGAAAGCTTATATGTAAATTCTGTGAAAATTTTCAAAAATTGTATGGCTTTAAATTGATTAAAGTTACTTTTGGTCAACATTTTAGGTAAACGGGGCCCGGACCCGTGATTTGACAGGGTCCGGAGGTCCGTAGAAAAATATGAGACTCGGGATATTGCCGGAGTCGAATTTCGAGGTCGAGAGCCGAGAAATGAATTTTCTGTGAAATTTTTTTCTTGAAATTATTAAGGAAAATAGAATGAAAAATGTATAAAAGGACTATGGAATCGGGGCTCCTATTTTGGTCCGACGCCCGGGTTTACAAGTCTATAAATATGTGTTAAGCGCTTTCTGTAAGTTTGGTCGAAATCGGAGTCATTTGACGTGTTTCGGATCCTAAATATCTAAAATTTGAAGTTATGAAGTTTGAAATGAAAATGATGATCTTGGGGCTTGATTCAATGATTTTGATGTTATTTTTGGCGATTGAATCGCTCGAGTAAGTTCGTAGGAGTTTGTTATTGAGGTTTAGTGTGTTTGATTGGTAGAGCCCCGAGGGCCAGGAGTGAATTGGAGGTGGTTCGGGTGTTTTTTACACTGGAAAAATAGCAGAGTTTTGCTTCAGCTGTTGCAGAGCCCATTTCCTCTTCCGCGATCGCGTTCTTCATCCCGCGTTCGCAGGATGCCTTACTCCCTCTTCTTCGCGATCGCCGTTCCAGCCCCGCGTTCGCGTAAGGGTTTATTTTGACCCTTAGGGCGAGACTCCTTTTCCCCTTCTGCATCGCGTTGTACCCTCGCCGATCGCGTAGCTCTTACAGAAACTTCCTTCATCGCGTTCGCGTGAAATCCCACGCGTTCGCATTAAACAGTTTGGACCAGCAATTTCCTTCTACGCGTTCGCGGTTTTTTTTTTTTTTTTTCTCTCTCCACGGATCCGCTATAGCCTACCCAGTTTACCCTTCGCGAAACACGGCCCCCTCTCCCGCGAACGCGGAGGGCAATTTGCCAGCGAATTTTTAAGTTAAAACAGAAAATGTAGCTCGGATTTTCATAAAAAATACACGAACTCCTTTCTCTCCACAGCACTTAGGCGTCCATTGAAGCTCCCTTTCATTCAAAAACTTCTTGGGTAAGCCATTGTTTCAACTTGTTTTCTTCAATTTTCCTCTATTAATTACTTAAAAATTTTTCCTTTTTAAGGCCCCCCTAAAAAAATCATGAATTCAAATAGAAAATGGGGGTTTTGGGGTAGAGTTAGGGCTTTGGGGATTTGGGTGATTCAACCTCAAATTTGGGGTTCGAATCTTGAAATAAATTATATATTTGAAATCTCGTGGGGTTAGGGTTGATTGTTTTGGTCCGAGCCTCGTGTTTGGACCATATGGACCGGGTCGAAATTTCGGTAGTGTTTTGGAAAAAGAACGATAGGAATTCATTTTCAGGCTATGGATTATGTTTTGAGCCCTTATTGATATTATGAACTAATATGCCTAGATTATCATTTTTCGGAGATTGGATTGTTAGAGGAAAGGCGGTATTTAGAGAGTCTTGATTTGCTATTCTTGGACCGAGGTAAGTGTTTGTTCTAACTTTGGCTTGAGGAATAGGAGATTAGGATGGTATTTGCTACTGCGTTAAATGTTGGAGTACGGTGTATATCAGGATGGTGACGGTTGTCTATGCACCGGGAGTCTAGCATGACCGTGAGTCTCTTATTGCTTTAATTCGAATGATGTGACCACAAACCTTCTTGTTTAATTGATAAATTTCATTCTAATGTTGAACGGTTGAGGAAGAATTGTGATTGGTATATTTTGGCAGCGATGGCTCGAACAAGAATGTGATATTTGAGAAAGAAGTGATTTAAAATAGGTGATGTTGTGTTATTCCTTGCCGCGACGTCTGTAGACTGTTATTATTGTCTCTTCCTTGCCGGGATATTTGGGCGTTAGCTGTTCCCTTGCCGGGTTTAAAGTGTTATTGTTGTCGAATCCCCCTAATGGGGCCTCCTTTACAAAGCCAGATATTTTGAACTATGATATTGGATCCTGTTGGCACGCCGACCACTTATTATTATGAAATGGATCGTGTGGCCACGTCGTCCACTTATATATATATTATGAAATAGGATCGATGTGGGCACGCCAACCACTTATATATTTATTGAAGTGGGGATCGTGTGGCACGCCGACCACTATATAATTATGAAAATGGGATCGTGTGGCACGCCGACCACTTATATATCATTGAACTGGATCGTGTGGCCACGCCGACCACTTACATAATCATGAACTGGATCGTGTGGCATGCCGACCACTTATATATCATGAACTGTGAATGTGTGGCACGCCACCACGTATTCTGTGTTAAGAAGAGATTTGTGTTGTAGTTTTTCCTTTATTTGTTCCTTACCGTCTATTTTATACTGTTATCCCCAAAAGTATGCTCCCCTCCCAGTATAATTATTACTTTCCGCTGTTATTTCTTGTAGTACTTGTATATAATATCTGCTCAGGTTGACTTTGGTAGTCCTGTCTAGCCTCGTTTACTTACTATCGCCGGGGTTAGGGCCAGGCATTACCAGCACATTGGGGTCGGTTGTGCTGTTGATGCTACACTTCTGTGCTTTTTGCATACGATTACAGGTACCGGAGCAGCTCTGGCCACAGCAGTAGTTGATTTGGGAGCCCTTTTCAGTCCAGGGACTTACGACGGTAGCCTAGCTGGCCGTTCGCAGGCCGAAGTCCCTTTCCATATTTTCTGTTTGCTTCATTGTACCGAGACAGACATTATGTATTTTTTTTCTATTCAGACTTTGTTTTGTTAGCCACTCTTTAGTAGTTTCTTGAGATAGCACCCAATCTTGGGTAGTAAATATTAGACTTCTGCATTTTGGGTTACCAGTTGTTTATGTTTTTAAAAGCAAGACTTCCGCATTTATTTAAAGGCTCGATATTTTATTTAATTTTTGTTGTTATCCGAAATGTTTAAAGTTTGCGCTTTGCCTTAGCTCCAACAGTTAGGCGGCCCATCACGGATCCGATGGTGGGAAATCCGGGTCGTGACACTCTGTGCATTTTTGCACAGGTCCAGGTTTCGAGGCGCAGCAAGCAGCTTTAGTTCAGGAGCATACATCAGTCCGGAGAGACCCGAGGTAGCCGTTGCAACGCGTCGCAGGCTCGGCGTTCTCCCTTCTATCCTTACATTAAACCGTTCATCTCTTTTGTATTCGGGATAAACAGATTTATGTTTCTTTCAGAAACTTGTATATTTAGTAATTCCTTAGATGTTCGTGGTATGTGACTCCAGATCCGGGTAGAGATTATGTTGGAATTCTGTAATCTTGCTTAGCTATTTAAATTTTAAGACTTCCGCTTATTATTGTTGATTTTTTATTTTTAAATATTATTGTTGAAGGATTGTTTATTAAAGGAAAAATCTAAATTTGGCTTGCCTAGGCTTATACGAGTACGGCGCCATCACGACTCCGAGGGTTGGAAATCCGGGTCGGAACAATTTATGTTTATTACTCTCTGGGTTGGAAGTACTCACATTACTCCAGCACTTAGTGTGCAGATCTAGGTGCATACCCACTTGAGGCTGAGTGAGGATTTTCTCTGCGAGCATCATATCTGGGTAACATCAAGGTAGCTGCAATGACGTTCGCAGTTCTCTGATCTTCCCATCTAAACCTATTTGCTTTATTCCGATTTCTTAGAAGCCAATATGTAGTAGGTTGACACCCGTTATTTAGTGGCTCAGACTTGTGACACCGGAATTCTTCGGGGCGTGTAGTTGTAGTACTTTACTTGGGTTCTTCCGCATTTTTTATTTATATTTCAGATTTCAGTATTATGACTTAGTAATTATTTGTGTTAATTGATCATTGAAACTGCATAAAAAGGGTTAAGGATTTGTTAAATTGATCGGTGCTTGCCTAGCAGTGTGTTCGGGCGCCATCCACGACGGGATTGGGGTCGTGACAATATATATATTATATATATATTATATATATAGTTTCTCCTCACGTGCGTTGCACTGGTATGGCCTAGTTATATAAAATCGAACTTCCATTACTGGTTTTACTAAGATTGTGATTGTGTCATCAACACTAACCAAATCAAGCAAAACGGGATTCTGACAAATATGGACATTTTTAATATCATTATTAGAATCTCAACATCTCTATCAGCCGTCACAGTAGAATAATTAATCTTTTCGCTTGCCTAGGACTCCATGTTTCTACTTGTGGGCATTTTCTCATAATCTTCCCAAGTAAAATTAGATAAATCCTCATTCTTGTAGCCGAACAATCATGCACAACAAAACTTGATTTATCGAGTCTTTTTTTTCTTCAATATTTCTTCACATATTTGTTAAGTTTGCACAAAGGAAGATTCCACTAAATTGAAAAATTTGTATTCCTAAAACTTTTTGTATTAAAACATTTGAAATAATTCAATGGAGTAAATTGTGCAAGAATATTTTTAATGAAAAAATATAAGATGAATGAGACATGATATTTTCAGAAAAGTACATTATAATTAATAATTTTTCCACATGGTGCAAAATGATAGAAATGAATAATAATATTATTAAAGGGAATTGAAATTACCACTCAATGAATATGAACTATTCATATAGAATGATTTGTTTATATTTCTTTTTTCCGAAGTGATTCACTCGAAAAGATTGGGGGAGAGAGATAGTTCATTAAATTTCTAAAACAATATGGACACAAATAAGATGATTTTGAAGAAAAGAGAAATAAAAAAAAGAATATACGCATGATACTGACTCCACAAAGGAAATCATCATTTGTAATTTCATTATTTAAATAATAAATAATTAGCTTTCATGCTCTGTAACTAATCACATAAATTCAACAAATAAGTTGAAAGTTAGTTGCAAAATAAAAATTATTCCGTATCACAACTTAATTAAATATGTTTTTTTTTCTTACCAAAACTTCTTTTATTAACTCTCTTGTTTTTATATTGATGATTGATATTCTCTGCAATAATTCTTAGTTCACGGTTACATTTCGTTTTCTATTCTTCGCTTTGTTACCAAATCTCTTTCTACTTCGCTATTTAACCAATCATCACATTATCAAGCAAAAAAGAGAAACAGAAAAAGGACAAATGACAAATTGAATAAAGTAAATTTTTCTTAATATTCATGAATGTTGTCTACGTTACAAACAGTAAGTTTTTATCTTTGGCCTCCGTTGGCATTGCTCATCCAAGTTTCTCTAGTCACAGGAATGGGTACGGTTGTTATCTAATGTTTACCACCGGTTTGAAAAACAAAAATTAAAAGGATAGCTTTAGTTACTCATAATTAGAAAGACACACCTGTTAAGAAAAAGGCATACCAATTTGTTTTTTATCTTTTAAATAATTAATAATCTTATTATTTTATATAAAAATTTAAAAGGGTAAATAGATAATTTAACTTTTAAGTTTAGGGGTTCATGCTTTTAATATAACTAGTTACTATGTATGTGTGTTGCACGTAAATATTTAGTCAAAACTTTCATGTGAAAGAACAACTAACTAAATTTAGTAAGAAATTATTTACAAGATGATATGATCATTGTAAAGTAATTAACGTGATAAAAATACAACAATCANTGTATAAATATTCAGTGTGATAGTATCATATCTAATACTTCTTTATAGAGGACGTTTTTGGTGTATGTTTTCTTCTATAATTTTGGCTTCTCCATCTCAAAAGTAAAACATATAATTGTCCATATTTGAATCACCTCCAAAAAGTATTACTTTTTCACTATTGTACTTTGACTTATTTGTGAAGGTTGGCTCAGTTATTTATAAAATTATGTCAAATTTAATTTATGTCGAATATACCCCGAGTAAAATTATTACTACTTTATCACATTCAAAGCAATAAAATATTAATCATACACGCATTTTGATAAATCAAGTCCATGATTAGTTAAGATTATATATATATATATATATATATATATATATATATATATATATATATATATATATATATATTTAACTGTTACAAAAAATAAGAGCAGATAATCTTTTTCCGTATATATGTGTATTATGTAGTACACATATTTTACATACTTCTTAGGAGAAATATACATACTTTTACCAAGTTATAGCACATGAGCATCTAATGAAAATAAACCAATCAAAGAATTAAAATCTGTTAAACGTCGATATATAGGAGACTTGGACGAACTTGTTTCAGGGTTAATCTAGACTAACATCAATCGATTTTCTTTGAGAAATTTATAAAGGAATAATGTAACGACCCGACCGATCGTTTTGCATTTTTGAACCCCGTTCCCTTAAATAAGGCTTCCCGCACTTGCTTTAGCTAATTTATGACTTGCGGGGACGGGTGGTTCGGAATTTAGAAGAGTTTTGAGCAAGAATAAGTCTAGTTGCTTCTTTAAGTTTCTTTAAAAAAGGCCAAGTTTGACTTCGGTCAACATTTTGAGAAAACGGACCCGGAATCGCGATTTGACAATTTCTGAGGGTCCGTGGGAAAATATGGACCTGGGTGTATGCCCGGAATCGAATTCCGAGGTCCCTAGCCCGAGTAATGAATTTTTATGTGAAATTGTTAAGTTAAAGTTTCAAAGGTTTAAATAAATTAAGAAATCATTGTTTTTCTAGGTATCGGGTTCGGATTTCGATTCCGAAACTTGGTACAAGTCCGAAATATCAGTTAAGACTTACCTGTAAAATTTGGTGTCAATCCGAGTAGTTTAAGGGCGTTTTGACCCGTTGGAGGAGAATTAAGAACTTGAAGTTCAATGATTTGATTCATTTGGTTTTGGGGTTGATTCCTCAATTTAGTGTTGTTTTGAGTGTTTCGAGGGTTCGAGTAGGTCCGCCTCGTGATTTCAGACTTGTCGGTATGTTCGGGCGGGGCACGGGAGCCCTGAGCGTCAAACGAGCGAGGCTCGAGTGAAGTTAGAATTTGGAAAAAATGACTGAAGCTTGCTGCTTCTGTCATAACCGCATCTGCGGTTCTTGGACCGCAGAGCGGGATCGCAGATGCGGTCATTAGATCGCAGAAGCGGAGAAGGGGCAGGCCAGGGGAAACCGCAAAAGCGGCCCAGGGACCGCAGAAGCGGTTTCGCCTATGCGGCCCCCAGACCGCAGAAGCAGTCGAGCCCCAAATCCCAAAAGCCGCAGAAGTGGCCAAATTCCGCAGAAGCGGATTCC
This sequence comes from Nicotiana attenuata, assembly GCF_001879085.1. Lineage (NCBI taxonomy): Eukaryota > Viridiplantae > Streptophyta > Magnoliopsida > Solanales > Solanaceae > Nicotiana > Nicotiana attenuata. The sequence continues at coordinate 44,155 of NW_017671538.1, forward strand.
GCAGAAGCGGCCAAATTCCGCAGAAGCGGATTCCGCAGAAGCGGAAATACTTTCGCAGATGCGAAAATAACTGGGGGCAGAAGGGTTCATTTGATACGAACTCAAACTCATTTCTCTCATTTTTCACTCTACACTTAGGCGATTTGGGTTCTTCCAAGAGAGGGTTTCCACATAACATGGTAAGGTAAGTAATTTCCCTTCATCCTTAGCTTAAATACATGTATATTAGGTAGATTAAACACCAAAAACTTAGTAAAATCAAGAATTTGAGCTAGACCTAGGGTTTTAATAAAACTAAGAATTTATCATAAAAATTTGCCATGTAATGAACTAGAAATCATATATTTGTGATCCTTGGGTGATAGAGAACAACTTCCTTCGAAAAATCTCGGAATCCGTGCACGTGGGCCCGGGGTCGGAATTTAGGAAACTTGTGTTAATGGTTAGAAAATTGCCTAAATAGTTAGAGTTCGACCTTGTAAGCCTTTATTTACTAGTTCTTACTTCGTTTGATTAGTTTGGGATTGTTCGGCTTCGAATTAAGGACTTGGGCTCGTTCTTGGACATTGGAAGTGCACTTTGGAGCGAGGTGAGTCTCCTTTCTAACCTTGTAAGAGGGAATTGTCCCCATAGGATTATAACTGAGTAATTATTGTTAGATGCGGGGGCTACGTACGTACTAGGTGACGAGAGTCCTTGCGTAGCTACTATATGATAATTGTTCGGGTAGTTTAGGACCCACGTCATGTCTAATTAGGGAATATTTCTTGTTTTAAATTGCCAATATGATCATTTATGATTTGCTAGAGACTTGAGGAAATGGAAAAGTGAATTTATGAGTTTGTTGAGGCTTGGTAGGAATTCCCTTGTATGTAATTGAGCCTTATGTGCTTTCCTGATATTTTTTTGATGATTATGGACCGGGCCGATCGCCTTGGTGAGAATAGATGCATCTATGGTTTGTGCCGCTCGACCCTCAGCAGTGCACAATTTATTTTCTGTTGGAGCGGGTCGTCGACCTCGGCATGATTGTGCATGATTTATATGCTTACATTTAGATATGACATGATCACTTGTTTAATATGAAAAAGGGAAAACTGGTAGTTTAATTATGTCAAGAACATGAATATGACTCTCCTCTTAAACTTGTGTTATTAGAAATTCTTCATGCTGTATATCTCACTTTATTATTATATTATCTTGACCTTAGTAAGTATCAAGTCGACCTCTCGTCTCTACTTCTTCGAGATTATACGGGATACTTACTGAGTACATGTGGTTTATGTACTCATACTACGCTTCTGTACTTAAATGTACAGGATTTGAGGCATGTGGATCTGGACATCATCCTGGTGCGCATCAGTGAGCGCGCTTGGGGACTTCTACGGTGAGCTGCTTCTCTTTCATGCCGATCCGCAGCCGAAGAAGTCCTTTCTTGTATTTTTTTTTTTCTGTCTACCCTGATTCAGACAGCAGGATAGTGTATTATTCTTTTGTGTATATTCTACTAGTCGCCTATAGCTTGTGACACCAGGTTCTAGCACACACAGTAGTAGACATTTATTTTGGGGTTGTATTGCTATCTTAGCACTTTATGATCTTTACTGGTCTTATCTTTAAATTCGAAAATCTAGTATGACTGTCTTTGGCTAAAGTAAAAATGAGAACTTAATCACATTCCGCATCGGCTGGCCTGACAACGGTGTTAGGCGCCATCATGACCTATTATAGAAAATGGTTCGTGACAAATAGTATCTATAAAATAAGAATAAAATAAAAACTGGATAGAGAGTGACTCCAAGGCCTGCGAACGCCGGCAGGTATACCTTTTGCACGGATGCCTAGGCTAGTATGAAGTACCTGGATTTGCACAAAAAGATATGCAGAAGCGTAGTATGAGTACACCGCAAAGGTACCCAGTAAGTATCAAGCCTAACTTCGGTAGAGTAGTGACGAGGCCAGGTCAAGACACCTACTGAAATAAATAAAGAAATCGAACAGGTATAGTACATTATTAATAATGAAAACAATGGAAATGTTGCAATGAAGAATTATAACAAGAATAGCTACACTGAAATTAAGGCAATTAAGACATAGCGGAAGTAACACATAATAAGAATGCCAAGGAAACGATGCAAACATATATAATTGATGTAAATAAAAGATAGCAACAAGAATTGCTACCGAGGTACCCCTTCGTAGTCTCGTTTTACAAATTAAATTCACAGTCTTTCCTTATACGACTGCAGGAGCCTTGCATTCAGTTTTGAAAATTATTTTTTCGAAATAAGTACCCGCGTTTTAGCCCACCTTATCACATTGTGTGGCTTCAAGTAGTTCCCCTACTAGAACACGCGTATGAAGCCCACCTTATCTCACTGCATATGTATCAACCCCAATCTTTATACCACGGCATGCGTACCAATATCACAACATATCACAAATTGCACCTCAAGTGCCCAAAACCACAACTTGCCAAAGAAGTCAACAGCAATAATGTTTTTACAATAAATAGCCCATGCCTCAATAACAATATGTACAAGATTCTCAACAATAGTAACCAAAAGTGAATATCTCAACAAGAATGGTATTTTAACAATTTACAACTTTGCCTCAATGTGAATCACGGCCTTTATAAATTCAACACCAAAATTCGACAATAAGAGATTCCAAAAAATAACAACTTCAAGTAAGGTAACTCAACAGTTAAATATTTAACAAGGAAATGAGAGAACAATAACTTCAACTAAGCATGTAAAGGCAAAAAACAAGTAAGAGATGAGACAAGTATTAACAATGTCAAGTGAAGCATGTGAAGATAGACTAATAATGATGGATATCACATGTTATGACAACTCAATTAAAGGCATAAAAAGAATCTACATAGCTTAAACCGGTGTATTACCACATTTAGCCCGTGTACCCACTCTTCACCTCGCGTACACGGCTTTCACATACCATAATTATCACAAAATAATACCAATCCTAAGGGGTAAGTCTCCCACACAAAGTTAGGCAAGACACTTACCTCAAAACACGCTAACTCAATCCGCTACTAAGCCTTTCCCGTGAATAACCAACTCCGAACGTCTCGAATCTAGCCAAAATAACTTTATACCATAAATAAGAACCATAGGAAACTATTCCGGACAATAAAGTTGTAATCTTTAAAGAAAAATAAAAAGTCAACTCAAAAAGTCAACCCCGAGCCCGCATCCTAGAACTTGACCAAACTTACAAAATCCAAACACCATTCGGTTACGAGTCCAACCATACTAAAATTACTCAATTCCGATCTCAAATCGACCTTCAAATCCTCAAAATATTGTCTATGAAGTTTTCATATTTTTCCCAACTTTTCTAACCCAAAACACTAATCAAATAGTAAAAATAATGATGGGTTGATGTAAAATGATCAAATCCGAGATAGAATCACTTACCCCAATTAACTCCTTGAAAATATCTTCAGAAATCGCCCAAAATCGAGGTCTCTAGCTCAAAATATGAAAAATGTAACAAAACCCTCTATTTGGAAATTAAATACTGCTGCCCCGTTATTGCCTTACGCGATCGCGGAAAAACACTCGCGATCGCGGAGAACAAATCTTCTAAGCTCATAAAACCTTCTTTGTGATCGCGTATGCTCAGTCGCGAACGCGGAGAACAACCCTCCCAAAGATAGCAATTGTGTTCCATGCCATGCGAACGCGAAGAACATCGTGTGCCTTATCTCAGACTCACCTTCCTTATACGCGAACGCGATCCCTCGCACGCGTTCGCGATTAACAAACTCCTCAAACATCGCGATCGTGTCCCTTACTTCGCGAACGCGAAGAGTAAAATTCTATCTGCCCTCAAGGACTCTACACGATTGCAGGAGGACCTTCGCAAATGCATAGAAGGAAACCAGAACAGAAAAACCAGCAGTCCTATTTCAAGAATAAAAGGACCAAACTCAATCCGAAACACGCCCGGGGCCCCAGAGACCTCATCCGAACATACCAACAAGTCCTAAATCATGATACGAACTCGCTCGAAGCCTTAAATCACATCAAACAATACTAAAACCACGAATCACACATCGATTCAAGCCTAATGAACTTACGAACTTCTAACTTCTAAAACTAATGTCGAAACATAACAAACCAACTCCAATTCACCTCAAATTTTGCACACAAGCCATAATTGACACAATGGTCCATTTCAAACTTCCGGAATCGAAATCTGGACCTAATATCAATAAAGTCAACTCCCCGTCAAACTTCTCAACCTTCCAAACCTTCAACTTTCTACTTTTGCCAATTCAAACCGAAAAGACCTATGGACTCCAAATCAATATCCGGACACTATCCTAAGTCCAAAATCACCATACGGAGCTATTGGCACAGTCAAAACTCCATTTCGGAGTCGTCGATACAAAAGTCAAACTCCGATCAACTTTTTCAACTTAAGATTCCAACTTTGGGACTAAGTATCCCATTTCACTCTGAAACTCTCCCGAAACCAAAATCAACCACCCCGACAAGTCACATAACCACAATATAACATAGAGGAGACAATAAATAGGGGAATGGGTCTAAAATACTCAAAGCGACTGGCTAGGTCTTTACATACAAATAATCTTAAAACAAACATTCATCCTCGAAAGAGTGTAGAGACACACCTAAAGTGGTGAAAAGATGAGGCTAACGGCTATGCATATCATGCTCGGTCTCCCGAGTCGCCTCCTTGACTGGTTGAACTCTCCGCTGAACCTTTACTGAAGCAATGCCCTTTGGCCTCAACTTTCGGGCCTGCCTATCCAAGATGGCCACCGGCTCCTCAACATAAGACAAATCCTTGTCCAGTTGGACTGAGCTGAAATCTAACGCATGGGATGGATCACCGTGATACTTTCGGAGCATATAAATATGGAATACCGGATGAACTGCAGATAGACTAGGTGGTAATGCAAGCTTGTAGGCCACCTCACTAATCCTCTCAAGAATCTCAAAAGATCTGATATACCTAGGACTTAACTTGCCCTTCTTCCCCAACCTGATAAAACCCTTCATGGGCGAAAGCCAGAGCAAGACCCGCTCTCTAACCATAAATGCAACATCACGAACCTTCCAGTCTGCATAACTCTTCTGACAAGATTGGCCTGTATGAAGCCGATCCTGGATCAACTTGACCTTCTCCAAGTTATCTCGAACTAAATCCGTGCCTAATAAGGAGCCATCTGAATACTCAATTGGTAGCTGTTATTGTATACAAATTTCGCAAGCAGCTAAAACTGATCCCAAGAACCCCCGAACCCCATGACACAGGCACGAAGCATATCCTCCAATATCTGAATGGTGCGCTTGGGCTGTCTGTCCGTCTGGGGGTGTAATATTGCACTCAACTCAACCCGTGTGCCTAACTCACGTTGTACGACCCCTAGAAGAGTGATGTAAACTGCATACTCCGGTCAGAGATGATGGATACCGGCACACCATGAAGTCGGACAATCTCGCGGATATAGACCTGAGCCAGCTACTCTGATGAATAAGTAGTCACCACCAGAATGAAATGAGCCGACTTGGTCAACCTATCCATCATCACCCATAAAGCATCAAATTTCTTCTGAGTCCGTGGGAGCCCAACAACGAAGTCCATGGTAACTCACTCCCATTTCCACTTGGGAATCTCAACTCTTTGAAGCAACTCACCTGGCCTCTGGTGCTTATACTTCACCTGCTGACAATTTTAGCACCAAGCTACATACTCCACTATGTTTTTCTTCATTCTCCTCCACCAATAGTGATGTCTCAAGTCATGGTACATCTTAGCGGTACTCGGATGAATGGAGTATCGCAAACTGTAGGCCTCCTGAAGAATCAACTCACGCAAACCATCCATATTGGGCACACATAACCGACCCTGCATCCGCAACAAACCGTCATCACCGATAGAAACCTCCTTGGCATCGTTGAGTTGTACCGTGTCCTTAAGGACGAGCAAATGGGGGTTGTCATAATGATGCTCTCTGAAGTGATCATATAAAGAGGACCGAGAAACCACGCAAGCCAGAACCTGACTGGGCTCCGAAACATCCAATCTAACAAACAGGTTGGCCAAGGCCTGAACGTCCAAAGCTAATGGCCTCTCTACTACTGGTACATATGCTAAACAACCCAAGCTCTCCGCCTTTCGACTCAAGGCATCGGCCACCACATTGGCCTTCCCAGAATGATATAGAATAGTGATATCATAGTCATTAAGAACCTCTAACCACCTTCGTTGCCGCAAATTAGGATCTTTGTATTTGAACAGATGTTGTAGACTTCGGTGGTCGGTATAGACCTCACAAGGGACACTATACAAATAGTGCTGCCAAATCATCAAGGCATGAACAATAGCTGCTAATTCCAGGTCGTGGACAGGATAATTCCTCTCATGAACCTTCAACCGTCTAGATGGATAGGCAATCACCCTACCATCTTGCGTCAATACCGCGCCAAGGCCAATACGTGACGCATAACAGTACCCAGTGTAAGACCCCGAACCCGTAGGAAACACCAATATTGGGGTTGTAGTCAAAGCAGTCTTGATCTTTTGAAAGCTCTCCTCACACTCCTCGGACCATTTGAAAGGAGCACCACTCTGGGTCAATATGGTCTAGGTGCAACAATAGATGAGAAGCCCTCTACGAAATGATGGTAAAACTCGACCAAACCAAGAAAACTCTGAATCTCAGTAGCTGAAGAATGTCTGGGCCAACTCTGCACTGCTTCAATCTTCTTTGGATCTACCTTGATCCCTTCACTCGACACCACATGGCCCAAAATTGCCTTGAATCAAGCCAGAATTCACACTTTGAAAATTTTGCATACAACTTCTTTTCTCTCAAGGTTTGGAGCACAATCCTCAAATGCTGCTCATGATCCTCCCGGCTGCGGGAGTAAACCAAAATGTCGTCAATAAGCACAATGAGGAATGAATCAAGATAGGGCTGGAATACACCGTTCATCAGGTGCATGAACACTGTTGGGACGTTGGTCAGCCCAAATGATAGGTTTGGAGCACAATCCTCAAATGCTGCTCATGATCCTCCCGGCTGCGGGAGTAAACCAAAATGTCGTCAATAAACACAATGAGGAATCAATCAAGATAAGGCTGGAATACACCGTTCATCAGGTGCATGAACACTGTTGGGATGTTGGTCAGCCCAAATGACATCATAAGGAACTCGTAGTGACCATCCCAAATCCTTAAAGCAGTCTTCGAAATATTCGGATCCCGAATCTTCAGCTGACGATACCCTGACCGCAAATCAATCTTTGAGACCCTGTAATTGATCAAATAAGTCATCAATGCATGGCAATGGATATCTATTCTTCACTGTAACCTTGTTCAACTGTCGCTAGTCAATACATATGTGCATAGAACCATCTTTTTTCTTCACAAACAGAACCGGAGCACCCTAAAGTGACATACTAGGCCAAATGAAACCCTTATCAAGAAACTCTTGCAACTACTTCTTTAACTCCTTCAATTCCACTAGGGCCATACGAGAAGGTAGAATAGAAATGGAATGAGTGCCCGGAATCAAGTCAATACCAAAATTGATATCCCTATCAGGCGGCATGCCTTGAAGATCTGCCGAAAATACATATGGACAGTTTCTTACTACCGGAATTGACTTAACTATAGGAGTATCAACATTGACATTTCTGACAAAGGCTAGATATGATTCATACCCCTTCCCAACCATCTGTTGTGCCTTAAGGAAAGCCACAACAATGCTAGGAACATAATCCAAAGTACCCCTCCACTCCAACCGCGGTAAACCTGGCATAGCCAACGTCACCGTCTTGGCGTAACAATCTAAAATAGCATGATAGGGCGACAAGCAGTCCATATCCAAGATAACATCAAAGTCTACTATAGTGAGAAACAATAGATCAACTTTGGTCTCAAAACCACCAATGACAACTAAACACGGCCGATACACACGGTCAACAATAATAGAATCTCCCACAGACGTGGACACATAAATAGGAGAACTCAAAGAATCACGAGATATACCCAAATACGGTGCAAGGTAAGATGATACATATGAATAAGTGGAGCCAGTATCAAATAAGACTGATGCATCTCTATGACAAACCGGAACAATACCAGTGATAATTGTATTTGATGTAATCACCTCCGTCCTACCCAGAAAAGCATAACATCTGGCTTGGCCTCCCCCTCTAGGGCGACCCTTACCCGCCTGACCTCCACCCCTAGCTAGTTGTGCAGGTGGAGCGGAACTGAAGCAGTAAGCACGGTCTGAGATGTCTGGGGACCCTGTGGAATACGTGGAGCCTAAGTAGTCGGTGGAGGTACACCCCTCCTGAGTTTAGGGCAGTCCGTCACCATATGACGAGTATCACCACACTCAAAACAAGCTTTCGGAGGACGGGCTGTTGAAACTGGCTCGGGCCTGGTCGGCTGGACTGACCGCTGAAAGCACCTCGTGTAGGGGGTGCACTAGACAGTGGCTATGCATAATGGGCAACCTGAGATCTAGGAGTAGCCAGAGTACCACTAAAAGCTGGAAGTGCTGAATGAACTAGATGGCTCACATAGCCTCTACCATGACGGGCTGCAACTGGGGCACGGGCACCACTATATCCACCAGAATCTCGAGGCCTCTTGGCCCCCTGTCCTCTTTCTCCCGGCCCTGCATACACTCCAATCTTCGTGCAATCTATACCACCTGATGATATGGGGTATCGGTCTCCAACTCTCGAGCCATACTGAATCTGATACCATAATTGAACCCCTCAATAAATCGACAGACTCGCTCTCTAGCTGTGAAAACCAAGGCAGGTGCATGTCTGAACAACTCACTGAATCTGACAGCATACTCTGACATGGTCATAGAAACCTGGCACAAATGCTCAAACCCGCGCGCCATGCATCCCGAAGGCTCTGGGGAACAAACTCTCTCAAGAACATCTCTGGAAACCAAGCCCATATGAGTGAAGCTGCATCGGTTGCGCTACTCTCTTCATAAGCCCGCCATCAACGATACGCTGGTCCCGACAGATGGAATGCAGTAAAAGCAACCCCGCTCGTGTCCATAATACCCATGGTACGGAGAATATGGTGGCTCTTATCTAGAAAACCCTGTGCATCCTCTGTAGCTAGGCCGCTAAAAGTAGGAGGATGGTACTTCTTATACCTCTCAAGTTTGAGCTGCTCCTCCTAAGATGTTGCTGCCCTAACCTCGGGCTGAACTGGGATAATCGGCTGCACTGATATAACCTTGGGACCTAGTCAACATGGACCCGCTGCTCTGGGGTACGGGCTGCGTGAGTCCGAGCTCCTCCCCCAGCCTGAAATGTGGCTGGTGAAAGTGGAATCAACCCCTCGTGAGCTAGACATACTCAAGAATTATGCGCGGGTCTTCTGAAGTGCAAGGGTAGCAACAGGCGCCTCAGGTGCCTACCCGCCAACTGGAGCTACTGGTGGCTCTTCTGTCGCATTTGGGGCAGGTGCTCTGGCTGCACCACGTGCCCCTCCTCGGCCTCTTACCCGACCCCAGCCTCTCGCAGCTATAGCAGGGTGCGCGGGTGTCTGATCATCGGATCCAGCGGTGCGTGTCCACATTATCTGTGAGAGAATGGAAAGACAAGGATTCAGAATTTCGAAGTCAACAAATTCGCACGATAAGGAATCAAGAAGTGGAGTTTTCCTAATAGTTCCACAGCCTCTCGAAGATAAGTACAGATGTCTCCATACCGATCCGCGATACTCTACTAACCTGCTTATGACTAGTAACACCTATGAACCTAGAGCTCTGAGACCAACTTGTCACAACCCCAATCTCACTTCGTAGGATGTCGTGATAGAACCTCATCTCTAAGACTAGGTAAGCCTAATATGCATGAAGGATTAATGGAAATAATAATAAAACTCCCAATTAAAACAATAGCGATCATAAAAAGGACTCCATAATACAGCTGAATACAACACCCCAAATCTGGTGAGACCGAGTCACAAGCTCTACACGAGTACACTGAAATATCCCTATACAACAGTATTTATAAAAGGAGAATGAAATAGAAACTGGATAGAGGGTGACTCTAAGGCCTGCGAGTGCCGGCAGCTATACCTTGAAGTCTCTGATCCAGGCTCAACTCACGGATTCTTAGGCTGGTATGAAGTACCTGGATCTGCACAAAAAGATGTGCAGAAGCGTAGTATGAGTACACCACAACGGTACCCAGTAAGTATCAAGTCTAACTTTGGTAGAGTAGTGACGAGGTCAGGTCAAGACAACTACTTAAACATATAAAGAAACCGAACAGGTATAGTACGGTATAAAACAGAAACAATGGAAATGATGTAATGAAGAATTATAACAAGAATAGCTACACTAAAATTAAGGAAATTAAGACATCACGGAAGAAACACATAATAAGAATGCCAAGGAAACGATGCAGAAAAATATAATTGATGTAAATGAAAGATAGAAACAAGAATCACTACCGAGGTACCGCCTCGTAGCCTCGTTTCACAAATCAAATTCACAGCCGTTTCTTATACCACCGCGGGAACCTTGCATTTAGTTTTGAAAATTATTTTTCCGAAATAGCTACCCGCATTTTAGCCCACCTTATCACACCGAGTGGCTTCAAGTAGTTTCTCTACTAGAAACACGCGTATCAAGTCTATCTTATCTCACTGCATGCATATCAACCCCAATTCTTACTGGAACATATTTTCACAACCCCAACTCCATACTCGGTCATGATGGCGCCTCTCGTGAAGACAAGGCCAGCCGACAAATCTCCAATTCGAAGTTATACAGTTAAACAGCAATAACACATGCTAAAACATGATTTAATAATTTTAAACAGCAGATAATATCATAACAATGCAGAAGTACAACCCAAACACAGCCCAACATCGGGGTGTCACTAGTCATGAGCATCTACTACAACTGTCTAGACACCACAAGACCGAAATGGTCGGAAAATCACAAGAAGATATAAGGAGGAATACAACGGAAGAAAGCAGAGCCGCGATCGCCAGGCGACTACCTTGCTAACTCCAATAAAACTGCCACCAAGCTCAGAAAAATACCTGCATCTGCACACAAGGTGCAGGGAGTAAAGTGAGTACTCCAACTCAGTGAGTAATAAATGTAAATAAGAACTGAGAAGTAAGAAATCACGTAAAGCATATCAACATGCTATGTAGAAGCAGTATAAAACCATTTAAGAAAAACAATGAAGCTGTGAAATCTCTTAAAACATCTTAGCTCAGTTCAAACTTCTTTTGAAACGAATTTTCAACAGTTATCCAAATGAATGCAAAACAGATAGTGCAATGAGCACAGAAAATCCACCCCTCGGGCACAAATACCATAGTTTAACCGGTAAAATGACAAGTAAATATGAAAAATGAACACATAAAGGTTCCCCCCTCGGGCAATATCTCAGAACACTACCAGCCCCTCGGGCTTACTCTCAGAATAGTATCAGCCCCTCGGGCTCACTCTCAGAACAACATCAGCCCCTCGGGCTCACTCTCAGAACATAGGTACCCGCGCTCACTGTGGGTGTGCAGACTCCGGAGGGGCCCCTTACGGCCCAAGCGCCATATCAAGCCACCTCGTGGCATCATCTCTCGGCACTCGGTCTCACATCACTCGGCACTCGGCCTCACATCACTCAAGCCACCTCGTGGCGTATAAAAATATCTCAGGCCCTCGGCCTCATGTCACTCAGTATATCCTCACATATGGCCCTCGGCCTTACTCAGTCCGAAAATCATCACAAGCCCCTCGGGCCTTAGTAAAACAGCAGTTCTCAGCCCAAAACATCATTTAAAATATCATTTAAGTCTCAAAACTGAGTAAAAGTGGCTGAGTTTGTAAAATAGTAGATATCAACAGGACTGAGTTCAAGTAATAATTCAAAACAGTGAGAAAATAGTGATAAAAACCCCCGAAGGGTTCAAATAATTGGCACGAAGCCCAAATATGGCAATCAGACCAAATCATGATGATAACAAATAAGTTTCAGTCAAATACGCGGTAATTTTATCAATCGGGACGGACCAAGTCACAATCCCCAACGGTGCTCTACCCCACGCTCGCTATCCGGCGTGCAAGTCACCTCAACATACCACTACAATGTGCAATCCGGGGTTTCAAACCCTCAGAATATCATTTACAATCATTACTCACCTCGATCCGGTCCAAACTCTAGTCCGCGTTGCCTCGCCCGCACGAATCGACCTCCGGATGCTCCAAATCTTGCCACAATCAGTACATAATCATTAAAATATGCTAAGGGAGCGAAGCCCACTCGAAAATATCCAATTTAACATCAAAATCCCGAAATTGCTCAAACCCGGCCCCCGGGCCCACGCTTCGGAATTCTACGAAACTCACAAAATCCGACAACCCATTCAACCACGAGTCCAACCATACAAATTTTACCAAAATCCGACAACAATTCGGCCTCCAAATCATCAAATTTTATTTTCAAATCCCTAGGCCCAAATTCCCAATTTACACCTCAAAAACATGTAATCTAGTCGGATTATTCGACGATAATTCAATATTATGTAGTAGAAATGATCACAAGTGACTTACCTTAAGATTTCCCATGATTTCTTGCAAAAACAATCGCCCCAAGCCGTGTTCTTTCATAAGAAAAACGTGAAAATGAGCTAAAAAAGCCAGAACAGCATTAATAACCCGGTTCTGGTCGCTAAAAGACCCATTCCCGTCGCTAAAAGTGCCAAATCTGGTCACTAAAGGTGCACACCAGAACCTGCTGCACCAGCAATATTTATTTTCACTAAAAAGGCTCTAACTCCATCATACAAACTCGGAATTCGATGATTCTTGTTCATATGAATCACAAATAATGATACAAACATAGTCCTTCAATCGAAACTCAATTCGGAGCTCGTTTGCTCGGTGCGATATCCATTTCGCTCGTTAAACAATTAACACATGTTTCGCGTCAAAAACCCAATCGCGACTTGATGAAATTAGACCAAACATCCCAGATCAGTCCTATAATTCATTATCAAAATTCCGGAAGTCTCAAAATCAAATTTCGATCTGTAGAACTAAAAACGGACCTTTGGATCATTACATGCTTATGCTCAAAACGACAAAAATCTTCCAAAAACTCTTCCAAAACTTATCTGAGCCTCATGGGACCCTGACCAAACATGCCAACACACCCCATAACATCATTTAAACTTGTTCCAACCTTCGGAACGCTCAAAACAATATCTAAGCATTGAATCACCCTCAGATTCAAGCCTAAGAATTCCAAAACTTCCAAATTCCGGATTCGATCAAAAAGTCTATCAAACCTCATCCGAATGACTTGAAATTTTATACACACGTCCCAAATGACATAACAAAACTACTACAACTTCCGCAATTCCATTCCGACCCCTATATCAAAATATCTCCTATCAACCCGAAATCGCCAAAATATCAACTTCGCTAATTCAAGCCAAATCCTTCCACGGACTTCCAAAATACATTCAGATCGCGCTCCTAAGTCCCAAATCACATAACGGAGCTAACCAAATCATAAAAATTCCAATCCGAGCTCATATACCAAAAAGTCAACTCTTGGTCAAACCTCTCAAATTCAAAGCTTTCAACTGAGACTGTTCTTTCAAATTCATTCCGATTTTCCTGAAAACCAAAACCAACGATGTACATCAATCATAATACATTGCACGGGGCAAGTCATGCCCGAGAACTGGCGATCAAAGCGCAAAAGCTCTAAACGACCGGTCGGGTCGTTACATCCTCCCCTACTTAAATATACGTTCGTCCTTGAACGTGCCCAGAGTTGTTCCAAAAGCAAACCAATCGCTGAATAACCTTATCACGCATACACCCAGGGTGATCCCACGTCACCCTATCTCATATAGGTCCGACAACACAATGTAACTGAAGTTTCGCAATCCAACCTAGCCCATAAACCATCGAACCACATTTCCACTTCTGAAATCATCTAAAAGATTAAAATCTCACATTTATACTCTGAATAAGCCCGAACAAGTTGTAATCACCCATACTTGCAATCTCAGGTGTAATTACATGATATACCACATAACTCAAATGCCCGCAGTGATAACTTCTAATCACAACAGCTGCACACAACAACCGAATATCGATAGGAAACCTCTTATCAACTATAGTCTCATTCCAACGCTTTCATATACTGCCAATAATAAATAAAACATGCAATAAGCCATAACCATTTTTTTTTCAGATCAACCATTCATGAAGCCACTTCTCCTTTGGCAAAAACCATAGCAAATTTTTGAGTTGAACCTCGATATTATCCTCCCAACATGCTGAAATGAAATCCGTTTGTATTCATTCTAGATCCCAACAATCTTATCTAATTCCAACACAACTACTATGGTGACATGACACACCAATACAACCTAAAGCCACAACTAGTGCAATCCGCGCACTAATAAGCAACAATCTGAGCGTACTCAAATCATGAAAATGACTCAAATGAGAGAGTTCTCACCAGTACCACCACACCAAATGATGCGAGCCCGTCGCACCTCGTAGAAACAGAACACACGAATCTAGCCCGAAGGATCATATCTCCACATAGCTTCGCTGCAATGCGCGATCCTATCCAAACACTGCTCCACATGAAACACCTCAAATCACTACGCTCGAAATCTACAACCAAGCCAATTTGATGCCTAGCACCCAAAAGTGAATCACCATAACCATGGAGAAGCAAATGATGCAATGCCACACCAGTCCGAAGGAACATATCCAATGTGCAACAAATCATGCAACACCCAAATACCCGTATCATTCGAATCTAGCTATAAATCCCAACTGAAACCGCACCATTTGTGCATATAACCACCAAATCTCAACTCCTCGTAACATAGGAGAGTAACTCATAGATCATGAATAAGATTTCAACAACAATCGAATGACACATCTCTCAATAATAGCAGTTCGGAGTAAACAAATCTGACCAGGTGCAGAACTCACATCCATGTTGGACCTACCAATGAACCCCAAATCAACTGTAGTCACCCACAATAGATAATTAACTCTTTGAAGGTTCACAATGACTGAATGATAGCACATACTACCCTCTGACCAACCTTAGCTATTTTCTCACAGTCCACAACCACAAAGCCATCTAATCACGGAAACTCTCAGTCTCCCAATCTATAAAGCACACGAATCACCATATCTGATCCCAGCTACACTGCCCGAACATCTAACGCACATCTGATACTCGATCATTCCACTAGGGATACTCCTATAATTCTTGTGTGCTACCAAGCCAACTTGAATATCGATAGTCGATCCAATAAGAGAGTGCCACAATACTAATGAAGTATCCTTAATTCAAACACATTGCCCTTTTTTCTGAAGTTTATACCCTTATCAAGACACATCATTTAGTAATATCATTTACCTAGTCATCCGAAATTGTCGTGCTGTCTAAGAATTTATGACCTTCCTTTCAGAACTGAGCCGTAACCTTTCACATGCAAACCTCAATCCTCCACAACATATCGCATATACCATACCACCCTAGGATAACATGATAACTTCATCTCCTTTCCGAGCCACAAACATCTACGTACTCAACTAGTCAAGAACTTTCCATTGGTCCCACCTAGAAGAAAATCACTATACATCCCATGCTCCGCATGCCCATAGAAAATATACATCTCCAAACCGCGGTAAAAACCACCAAGAACTCTCCGAGTTCCCCTTGCACAAATCAGACCTGCCAGGACTGAATCCTTCTAACTCGACCAAGCTATGCAAGCCGTCAAAACCTACGAGCATTGCCGCAAAATACCTGTGGAAACCCACCGCTTCATAAGCACTCAAGAACCGATCATATCCATTACCATGCCAATCCGGCCTACTACCAAGCTATCCCATTTATCCGAGTTTCCTTTTTGATTTATCTTCAACTTGATACTCTTTCTTGATATAACACCACAATTCCTCAACCCAGACTCACCATACGAGACCCAAGCATAAAACCACATTGTCTAAGGCTCATAAGCCGCTGAGTACTCTCTTAAATGTTTCCAAAAGCACCACGTTCAAAATACCTACCCCGAAGGGACTTCCTGCGTATCTGGAACCATTACCTTCCTAATACTGATATATAGAATCCCATAGTTAATGTAGAAAGTACCACAAGTCTTGACATCTTCCAAATGAAAACTCAGTTCCTAACCACATATACAACATTAAAATACCCAATTGTTACATGTAGAATCTTGAACACATTAGAACCATTCTCGAGAGTCGTTCACTCTATTCAAACTGCAATTAGTCTGATCAAATGAACCGAACAACCCATGCCTCATTGGCACTACGACACCGCAGAATGTAACCTCATTCTAGAACAACCAAGCCACTTCCCGCTTTATGCACCGAGCGTCCATTACCAACAACAACTCACGACATTCCGTGATTCTCATACACCTGTGAAGCATACTATAACCTTTGTTAAGAATTTTCCTTTACTCGAGCCATCCTCGGTCTCAATCTCCGCCATCCATAACTGATTCACCCAAACGCCTCAAACTAGAACCGACATAGCACATAACCGTGCAGTCAACCAGTCAATAGCAGACTCCCCCACTTGGCTTGAAGCCATATATCAAAACACACTACATAACTCATAACGCATACACTCTATTGCTGCCATAATACCATAGTAAGATTAGACTCAATCCTTTATAAGCTCGTGAAACACAAACCATCCGGTACCTTGAATCTTCTGCAAATCTCGCATCCATCCTTGCAACAGTCAAGCCCACTCTTTTAAGCGACTCAAAATTCAAATTTCAACACTTATATTTCACTTGTAAATGAGACCTTCTAAAAGACACATAAGGATAACACAACCTCGGAACACCTCGCGGGAGATAACCCACCTACCTTGTCTTCAACTAACATTTCTGTATACCTTCCACCGTCACAAACAGTACGCAGTCACTTAGCCTTCCTGAGTATGAACATACCGCAACATGAAATTTACTTCACTCCCAACTAGGACACATGAAAAGACTCTTCGCACACCCATAACTCGGGGCTATACCTCAAATCAAGATGAAAATCACTCATTTAATAGTTCTTCTATCCTCCAGCAGACCCTCCTCGTCGCTTCCAATTCATAAAAATACATCTCGCAGTCACAACATATTCATCACATAGTCATGCAGCCGTCACTTCCATTAATAGGTAGGGGTGGGCGTTCGGTATTTCGGTTCGGTATTTAAGAATTTCGGTTCGGTATTTCGGTATTCGGTTTATCATTTGTGTATACCAAATACCGTACAAAAATATTTTGGTATGGTTCGGTATTTATTATTTTGGTTCGGTATGGTTTCGATACGGTTTCGGTTTAATATTATGGCTTCTAGCCTACAATTTTTTTCTGTCAGAAATTGGAGAGCATGGGGTTCAGTTGAATTCCTCTCTTCTTCTTTTTTCTTTTCTTTTTTTTATAAGTAAAATGTAGGTTCGATTAAATTCCTTTCATAATTGCTACCTCCATTGGGGTGCTCTTTACTTCACGCAAAATTCCAATTACAGTGTATGCTACCGGGAACACTTAGTAATGTCTGAAAACCAATTAAATTGCCATAATTAAATGGTAGTACCATAATCATGTTCTCAAGTTCCAAGCTGTTAGAAAAAATCCCAAGCTCTCTCTGTGTAAAGCAAAGGAAAGAATTAACTAAAGGAAGATCATTGGCTCGCCAGCTAAGAAAATGCTAGATCATTCCCGCAACACAATATCAACATATGATGTTATTCACATTAATATACCCTGTGTATGATGTAACTTGACAGCTGGACTATAATAATTATAGATGAGGTTTGTGCTTCAAAACAGAATGGGTATGAGAGTTTTTAAAAAAAAAAAAAGCCCATGTCCTTGGCAAATACTCAAGTTCATAACAATTAAGACTATGTCCAACTCGGCAAGAGAGAAGAGCATATTTAGAGTGGGCTGGGTTGATGGGCTGGGGTGATGGGCTGTTGGAATTAAAACTATTAGAGTGGGCAGGGCGATGAGCTGGGGTAGACGGGCAGTGGACTGGGGGCTGGGGCAATATAAGAAAATGTATTTAGAAAAATCGGTATTTCGGTATACCGAAATTTCAAATTTCTAATACCGAGGACCATACCGAAATATCGAAATACCAAAATTTCAATACCGAATTAGACCGAAATACCGAAAAAACCGAAACCGAAATACCGAATTAATTCGGTTCGGTTCGGAATTCGGTTTTTCGGATTTTATGCCCACCCCTACTAATAGGGACACTACCGAACATATCAGTTCGAAGACACTTGCTCACACAATCAGCACCTCGGTGCTCAATCTATAGGCAAAGATCCGGCCTCAAGTCCTCCAGACTGGACCAACATCAACTCACAGAGATCACGTCTCGCCCCTCGATCGGGGAATCACAAGCCATCGATGCACATCTGATACTGAGCGCTCATGCTCGCATACGAACACGTGGAGGGAATTCAAAAAGTTACTTCCCAAGCTGAATCAAGGACGCACGATAAGAATTTAAGAATGTGAAGTTTTCCTAAAGATTCTGCAGCCTCTCGGGGATAAATACAGACGTCTCCGTACCGATCCGCGAGACTCTACTAAACTTGCTCATGACTCGTGAGACCTATGTAACCTAGGCTCTGATACAACCTTGTCACGACCCCAAACCCATACCCGGTCATGATGGCGCCTCTCGTGAAGACAAGGCCAGCCGACAAATCTCCAATTCGTAGTTATACAGTTAAACAGCAATAACACATGCTAAAACATGATTTAATAATTTTAAATAGCAGATAATATCATAACAATGCGGAAGTACAACCCAAACACAGCCCGACATCAGGGTGTCACTAGTCATGAGCATCTACTACAACTGTCTAGACACCACAAGACCGAAATGGTCGGAAAAATCATAAGAAGATATAAGGAGGAATACAGCGGAAGAAAGCAGAGCCGCGATCGCCAGGCGACTACCTTGCTAACTCCAATAAAACTGCTACCAAGCTCAGAAAAATACCCGCATCTGCACATAAGATGCAGGGAGTAAAGTGAGTACTCCAACTCAGTGAGTAATAAAGGTAAATAAGAACTGAGCAGTAAGAAATCACGTAAAGCATATCAACATGCTATGTAGAAGCAGTATAAAACCATTTAAGAAAAACAATGAAGCTGTGAAATCTCTTAAAACATCTTAGCTCAGTTCAAACTTCTTTTGAAACGATTTTTCAACAGTTATCCAAATGAATGCAAAGCAATTAGTGCAATGAGCACAGAAAATCCGCCCCTCCGGCACAAATACCATAGTTTAACCTGTAAAATGACAAGTAAATATGAAAAATGAACACATAAAGGTTCGCCCATCGGGTAATATCTCAGAACAGTACCAGCCCCTCGGACTCACTCTCAGAATAGTATCAGCCCCTCGGGCTCACTCTCAGAACAATATCAGCCCCTCGGGCTCACTCTCAGAACAATGGGTACCCGCGCTCACTGTGGGTGTGCAGACTCCGGAGGGGCCCCTTACGGCCCAAGCGCTATATCAAGCCACCTCGTGGCATCATCTCTCGGCACTCGGCCTCACATCACTCGGCATTCGGCCTCACATCACTCAAGCCACCTCGTGGCGTATAAAAATATCTCAGGCCCTCGGCCTCATGTCACTCAGTATATCCTCACATATGGCCCTCGGCCTCACTCAGTCCGAAAATCATCACAAGCCCCTCAGGCCTTAGTAAAACAGCAGTTCTCAGCCCAAAACATCATTTAAAATATCGTTTAAGTCTCAAAACCGAGTAAAAGTGGCTGAGTTTGTAAAACAGTAGATATCAATAGGACTGAGTTCAAGTAATAATTCAAAACAGTGAGGAAATAGTGATAAAAATCCCCGAAGGGTTCAAATAATTGGCACGAATCCCAAATATAGCAATCAGCCCAAGTCATAATGATAACAAATAAGTTTCAGTCAAATACGCGGTAATTTTATCAGTCGGGACGGACCAAGTCACAATCTCCAATGGTGCTCTACCCCACGCTCGCTATCCGGCGTGCAAGTCACCTCAACATAGGACTACAATGTGAAATCCGGGGTTTCAAACCCTCAGAATATCATTTACAATCATTACTCACCTCGATCCGGTCCAAACTCTAGTCCGCGTTGCCTCGCCCGCACGAATCGACCTCCGGATGCTCCAAATCTAGCCACAATCAGTACATAATCATTAAAATATGCTAAGGGAGCGAAGCCCACTAGAAAATATCCAATTTAACATCAAAATCCCGAAATTGCTCAAACCCGGGCCCCGGGCCCACGCTTCGGAATTCGACGAAACTCACAAAATCCGACTACCCATTCAACCACGAGTCCAACCATACAAATTTTACCAAAATCCGACAACAATTCGGCCTTCAAATCATCAAATCTTATTTTCAAATCCCTAGGCCCAAATTCCCAATTTACACCTCAAAAACATGTAATCTAGTCGGATTATTCGATGATAATTCAATACTCATTATGTAGTAGAAATGATCACAAGTGACTTACCTCAAGATTTTCTATATTTCTTGCAAAACAAATCGCCCCAAGCCGTGTTCTTTCACAAGAAAAACGTGAAAATGAGCTAAAAAAACCAGAACAGCATTAATAACCCGATTCTGGTCGCTAAATGACCCATTCCCGTCGCTAAAAGTGCCAAATCTGGTCGCTAAAGGTGCACACCAGAACCTGCTGCACCAGCAATATTTATTTTCACTAAAAAGGCTCTAACTCCATCATACAAACTCGGAATTCGATGATTCTTGTTCATATGAATCACAAATAATGATAAAAACATAGTCCTTCAATCGAAACTCAATTCGGAGCTCGTTTGCTCGGTGCGATATCCATTTCGCTCGTTAAACAATTAACACATGTTTCGCGTCAAAAACCCAATCGCGACTTGATGAAATTAGACCAAACTTTCCAGATCAGTCCTATAATTCATTATCAAAATTCCGGAAGTCTCGAAATCAAATTTCGACCTCTAGAACTAAAAATGGACCTTTGGATCATTACTTGCTTATGCTCAAAACGACAAAAATCTTCCAAAAACTCTTCCAAAACTTATCCGAGCCTCATGGGACCCTGACCAAACATGCAAACACACCCCATAACATCACTAAAACTTGTTCCAACCTTCGGAACGCTCAAAACAATATCTAAACATCGAATCACCCTCAGATTCAAGCCTAAGAATTCCAAAACTTCCAAATTCCGAATTCGATCAAGAAGTCTATCAAACCTCGTCTGAATGACCTGAAATTTTATACACACATCCCAAATGACATAACGAAGCTACTGCAACTTCCATAATTCTATTCCGACCCCTATATCAACCCGAAATCGCCAAAATATCAACTTCGCTAATTCAAGCCAAATCCTTCCACGGACTCCCAAAATACATTCCGATCGCTCCTAAGTCCCAAATCATCTTACGGAGCTATCCAAATCATAAAAAAATTCCAATCCGAGCTCATATACCAATAATTCAACTCTTGGTCAAACCTCTCAAATTCAAAGCTTTCAACAGAGACCGTTCTTTCAAATTCATTCCGATTTTCCCGAAAACCAAAACCAACGATCTACATCAGTCAAGTCATGCCCGAGAACTGGCGATCAAAGCGCAAAAGCTCTAAACGACCGGTCGGGTCGTTTACACATATAAAGAAATCGAACAGGTATAGTACAGTATAATAATGGAAACAATGAAAATGATGCAATGAAGAATAATAACAAGAATAGCTACACTGCAATTAAGGAAATTAAGACATCACGGAAGAAACACATATTAAGAATGCCAAGAAAACAATGCAGACAAACACAATTGATTTAAATTAAATATAGCAACAAGAATCGCTACCGAGGTACCGCCTCGTAGTCTCGTTTCACCAATAAAATTCACAATCCTTCCTTATACCACCGCGGGAACCTTACATTTAGTTTTGAAAATTATTTTTTCGAAATAGCTACCCGCATTTTAGCCCACCTTATCACACCGCGTGGCTTCAAAGAGTTTCCCTACTAGCAACACGCGTATCAAGCCCACCTTATCTAACTGCATACGTATCAACCCAATTCTTACTGGAACATATAATGAAACCGAACAGGTATACTACAGTATAATAACGGAAACAATGGAGATGATGTAACAAAGAATTATAACAAGAATAGCAACATTGAAATTAAGGCAATTAAGACATCAGAGAAGAAACACATAATTAGAATGCCAAGGAGACGATGCAAACAAATACAATTGATGTAAATGAAAGATAGCAACAAGAATCACTACCGAGGTGCCGCCTCGTAGCCTCGTTTCACAAATCAAATTCACAGTTCTTCCTAATAGGGAACCTTGCTTTTAGTTTTGAAAATTATTTTTCCAAAATAGCTACCCACGTTTTAGCCTACCTTATCACACCGCATGGCTTCAAGCAGTTTCCTTACTAGCAACACGCTAATCAAGCCCACCTTATCTCACTGCAGTCGTATCAACCCCAACTCTTATACCACCGCATGCGTATCAATATCACAACATACCACAAATCGCACCTCAAGTACCCAAAATCACAACTTGCCAAAGAAGTCAACGGCAATAATGTTTTTACAATAAATAGTCCATGGCTCAACTACAATATGTACAAGAGTCTCAACTATAGCAACCGAAAGTGAATATCTCAACAAGAATGGTATTTCCTTTTTTAGATAAAAGGAAAACAAGGGAATGAAATTAAGATTTTAGATTAATGGTAATTTCCGAGTTTAGCTTATATATATATATATATAATATATATATATATTATATATATTATAAATAATATATATATATATATATATATATATATATATATATATATATATATATATATATATATATATATATATATACTAGTGTCTCTGGAACGGCGTTGCACGTTTATTTATGTTAATGACATGCATTCTCATTTGGCCGACTGTCAAAATTAATTACAGGCCAACTTGCCAACAATATATATATATATATATATATATATATATATATATATATATGCGCAAGAGCAAGAAGCAAATATTAGCAGTGTTATAATTCATATGGCAACATCTTTCAGCTGACATGCATATGCTTGAGCTATTTATGATACAAAATATTTCCTCATTAAGCTTTTTTGACACTTTATTAGAGTTATCTTGTATTCATGTTTCACATGAAGAAGCTTGAAATATATTATATATTAGAGATAACAAAGAAGAAATGGGTCGATAGTTAAGGTCTTAGGAAATTGTTCTATTCTTGAGCTTTTTATTTTAGCCAAGTATGGAATAGGCCAATTGGACTTTAAATTAGAAAAAAACTAAGACTAAAGGTACAATAATTAATATACGAATAAAATACAAAAGTGATTATATCATATTTGTATAGGGTCAAATTTGACCGTCAACGTCTCTACGCCAATGGGTACGCCCAGTGAGTATACGTCAACTAACGTATGGGTACGACTTGGACGTGGGGACAAAAGCGACATCGTTTAAGACTCAGTGTCTTCACTAGGAAAACGTTACCTATTTTTGTATCTTCACGATTATTTCGAGGAAGGTCTCCTACTATATAAGGGAGACCTTCACATTGTAAAAAGAGGATTGGAGAATAATACAACTCTCTCATTTTCTCCTACTCTCTCTCTATCTCTATCTCTAACGAATACTTTCTCTTGAGTTCATATTATC
>NW_017671538.1:73043-82538 GCF_001879085.1 Nicotiana attenuata
TTCGACAAATGCAATACGAATACTTCTCCACGCCATATTCACCCGCCGCCAACGCCAAGCAAGTTTTCCAATAAAACCCAATTGAAACATACTGAAGAAGAAACTCGAGAAGCCAAAGGCTGTTGGCGCCGAGCTACTACCGGAAGTGTGTGGAAACACTGGACACCACACCCAAATCCTCCACGGGGAGAAACGCCATACTCACTGTCTACGGATACCAACGCGGTCATACCAGTTCAAAGTCCGAAACCAAGTTGAGGTATTCACATACCAGCGGAGCAAGAGGAGAACGACATAAACAACTTCAAGACCTCGATGAAGGCCGAGGAAAGAAGAGAATGGGGCCCACATAAAGAATGGTGGCTCAGAGAAAACAACAAATCGAAAGAATACCAACAAGAGAGCCCAAAATAAGACCACTCAAAATGGGGAACTACGTCCTCAAGCCAAAAACTTTGGCATCCAAAAGACCAACGGAAGAAAACTGGAGGCACCCAACGGGACTCGACCCTACAAAAAATCACAGCAGCAGCAAGTAAAGAGCATTCAATTAGAAACAATCGGAAGGAAAAATGCTCCAGAAACAATTGTAAACGTCGCCCACCTCAAGTATTTCCATTCTGAAAGGCGTGCTCCCGAGTCTCACCTCTTTTTCCCTTACCCGAGTTTTGTCCCAATTGGTTTTCTGCGGGTAGGTTTTTAACGAGGCCGCAGAGGGAGCACCTGGAGTTATTTTGGGAACAAGTTTATCATACAGGCCACTCCATACGCTTGCCTAACTGACATGACAAAGGGACTGGACTAGATGATCTCCAATGTGTGTAAACGGCTACAGGCATCTCCAATGACATGAACGGCTAAGGCCATCTCCAGAGAATGAACCGGCTAGGCCTCTCCAAGTGTAAACGGCTAAGCCGGCATCTCCAAATGAATGAACGGCTAAGGGCCATCTCCAATGTGTAAACGGTTAGAGACCTATCTCCAATAATGAAACGGCTAAGGCTCATCTCCAATGAATGAACGCTAAGGCCATCTCAATAAATGAACTGCTAAGCCCATCTCCGATGTATAACGGCTAAGACCATCTCCGGTGTCATGAACGGCAAGGCCTCTCCGATGTATCAAACGGCTAAGGCCATCTCCCAATGTATAAACGGCTAAAGCCATCTCCAATGTATAAACGGCTAAGGCCATCTCAAATGTATGAACGGCTAAGGCCATCTCCAATGTATGAACGGCTAAGGCCATCTCCAACGTGCAAACGGCTAAGGCCATCTCCAATGCATAAACGGCTAAGGCCATCGTCGTCGATAAGTCGACCCAGCTCGACTACGACAAACCAGTAATTCAACGACAGTCGAAGTTACGTACATGGCTAAGGCCATCGACAGTTATTATGGCTCAGGCCATCGTCGTCAACAAGTCGACCCAGCTCGACTACGACAAGCGAGTAATTCGACGACAGTCGAAGTTACGTACATGGCTAAGGCCATCGACAGTATTATGGCTCAGGCCACGTCGTCAACAAGTCGACCCAGCTCGACTACGACAAGCAAGTAATTCGACGACAGTCGAAGTTACGTACACGGCTAAGGCCATCTACAGTATTATGGCTAAGGCCATTATCATCAATAAACGACCCAGCTCGACCACTACAAACAAGTAATTCGACGACAGTCGAAGTTACGTACATGGCTAAGGCCATCGACAGTATTATGGCTAAGGCCATCGTCGCCAATCCTGTTCGACTACGATGAAAGGCACTCAAATAACAATTGAAGTGATGCCATTATTGTTAGCTTAAAGCCACCACTATCTAGCGTCGAAGCCGCATCCTATCGGCGGATAACATAGACAACGTTCGAGAAACACACTGAAAATCCTACAAGTAAGTGAGCACCGCTCTGTGGAGACGAGGTACCGAAATAAAAGATACAAAAGGAAAAGAATGACAGCAAAAGTACGACTTTCATATCATTCAAAAAATGGCATGTACACCTGACCTTACAAAAGGTCCCATTTACATTCCAAAATACAACAAAACAAAATATATACAAGTCCTAAGAGGCTTCGCCGCTTCGACCGTCTCCCCTGCCTGACCCCAAACCTTGTTCATCGCCGCTCCCGGGTTGATAAGTTGCAGTAGATCCAAAGAGCCGGATTCTAGAACGGTTGACGTCTTCGGAAGTTATAGCGCCGGCGGCCCGGTCTGGGGAGATCAGAACTAATACCCACAGGTTTCGCGGGCTACGCGCCGTTGCTCCAGAAACCTCCCCTCAGTGGCTCGACCCGCAGCCAAGGAACTCCTCGAATACGACTAATCTGGCCTCGGCGTATACCCACATATCATGCGCCTCACGATGCGCATCCTCATCAGGCCTTGGTGCAGCAGTCTGCTTAAGGACTTCAATCTCAGTTGCCCTGGCATCGGAGTTCGGCGATCAAAAAGCAGCGACCTTGGTCCGCAAAATCAGCAGCTTCCACCGCTACCCCACGGCTAACCTCCAATTTCTTCTTCCTTCGACTGAAGAAGAGTCTTCCAGCTCAATGTTCCGAGCCAGAAGCAGTCATCAGCTGCTTCATCGACCTGCTCCAGCTCGGCCACCCTCCGTTTCAATTTGGGCCTCCGACTGTTCAAGGGCCGTCCACGGAACACCCGAAATTCCGGGTCCTGCTTAAGTAGGTCCGCCAGCACCCGATGCTTGGCACGGCACCGTTGGTACTTCTTCGCCATCTTGCTTAAAAGTGGCTGCCTTCTTTTGCGCCCCGCCTCCTCTCCACCTCCAAAATGAGAGTCTAAAAAGGAGAAGAAAAAGAGGAAAGGCAAGTCAGTACGCATCAAAGTTAGCCTTACGGCACACAAAGAAAAACTTGAAAACTACCTACAAGGCCGCGCCAGCAACCCTCCGGGATTAGATCCCCGTCACTAACACCCTTCAGCATTTCATGCTCAGCAGCCGCACATAACAGGGTCATATCCGTTGCGGCCTGCTCGCTGTGTTGTAACAGGTTATACCCTACTGGGATCATAATTCGGCGTTGGACCTACCCGCCGTCATCTCCACATGGGCTGGACCCCTCGTTTAACCCATCTGCATCTCCACGGGCGGCCTCAATGTCCGCCCTCTCGGCACCATCGCCCACTTCTCCAACAGCAGCCGACAAACCGCCTCTCCGGAAACATGGGCTGGGCTGGCGTCGGCAACAGCTCTCCTTTGGGGAACCGACCTCCCAGAACGGATAGCATCGGCCATAAAAAACCGGCCTCGACACTTGACGGGGTTCACTTACCCTCTCGTCTTCAGTCGATGTCCCCTTGCCCGTTATCAAACCGCCGTCTCTTTCTCTCTGGCTGGCTCCTTCACCTTCAGAAGTCTCCTCCATAGGCCGCGCTGGGACGGCACTGAAGGAGTCGCTTCACTTGCGGACGCCGCCATAGGCCAACCTCCTGCTGAGAACCTTCTGGAGCGCCATCACTGAGTGAGCCGCAGGGTATGTCTCTCGCCATCAGAGTCGGACTCCACCCTTAGGCGTAGGATGTCAGCGGTAACGACGGCCTTCTTCTTCTTAGGGCGCTCCGACCTGCCAACACGAGTAGAGTCAGGTAACAAAACCTAAGGGAGCTTCCAAACCAAGGCGAAGAATTACCTGACGGGCCGATACCGTTGAAGAAATGCCAGCCCAGTACGGCATTCCTCCGCATAAGGTATCAATCTTTTCCACCCACGATTTAATACTGTCAATAAACTGGGGTGGAGAAGCCCTCGCTACAAAAAAAAAAGAGAAGAAAGAAATCACAGTGGCCGAATGGTCAAAGGTCCACGAACAGTTCATAAATTCTGCAAATAAAGGTACTTCACGTTCTGGGTTCCATCTTTTCCAGGAATCCTTCAGGGTTAGACACCTACGTGGCTCCGTTTCTGATGTAGAAGTACCTATGCCAGAGAGGCGGTTGGCCTTGTCGTCGACTTAACTACCCAAACCCTTTCGTGCCACAGCTTATTCAATTGCAACATGGTACCCCTCGGGTAACCAGGGCTGAATAACTGTAAAAGATGATGAACTGGAGCGGCCGCACTCAGACCTTTAGCTGCATACGTGGTCAGGAATCCTGCACACTTCAAGGTGTAAAGGAGTAAGCTGAGCACGGACACACATTTGAAAAAACGGCAAAGCCTCCTCCGCTAGAGGGGTAAAATCGGGAGGCACTATAACCGGATCAAAAATGGGTACTCGTAAAATGTGTAGTACCCAGGCCTGTGCACATTGGCATAGTCCATCCCAGCCGGAGCCATTTCCACATGGATCAGGAATGTTGTGTGTCACTCGAAGGTTGTCCTAGATGAGATTGCAGGTAAAAACACTATGCTCCCAGGGAAGGGCTGGTATCTTTTCATTTGAAAAATCCTTTTCGAATATGCATTTCCTTTGGGAGGACGTTGTCTACAGTAAGGGGAACGAGGCCTTTTCACTTTCCTCCTCCTCACCGCCATAGGAAGGCGGAACCCTAGATGGGTCAGTGTCCTTGGTCTTTTTACCACCTTGACGACGTTTTACCATGATGATTCTGTTGGAAAAATAAGGCACTAAAACGACGAGAAATATGACTTCAAAGAAGTGGAGGAGTCTCACACGAAATAAAACGGTTACAAGAAAGAAAGGCAAAGAAGTAAACTGGAAAAATGTTTATACAAAGGTTCGAAAGATGAAATCGGATTGAACCCTCTCCCCATTTATAGGGTTAGGTTGCGCCAGAAATCGAAGAATCATTGATTCGAAACCGTGCGCTTGGGAAAACCAAAATGTCACATCATCCTTTGAACCGCCTCGGGAGTAAGTATAATGGTGACGCATACAGGCGATGACATCATTCCAGAAAGGAAGCCACGCGTCAGTGGCTCAACAACGTCATACATTTTGCCTCATGCACATTGCCGCCCAAGGTCGAAGGTCAAATTCTCCCTAAGACGAGGTTTGCATTTCGCCCATTGAAGACGCTACCGAATGCGTCTCCAACGAACGGAGGGACTAACTATATAGGGTCAAATTTGACCGTCAACGTCTCTACGCCAATGGGCACCCCAATGAGTATACGTCAAACTAACGTTAAGGGTACGACTTGACGTGGGCGACAAAAGCGACATCGTTTAAGACTCAGTGTCTTCACTAGGAAAACGTTACCTATTTTGTATCTTTTTATTATTTCGAGGAAGGTCTTCCTACTATATAAGGGAGACCTTCACATTGTAAAAAGAGGATTGGAGAATAATACAACTCTCTCATTTTCTCCTACTCTCTCTCTATCTCCTATCTCTAACGAATATTCTTCTTGAGTTCATATTATCATTTTACACTATTAGATCTACAACAACAACTTCATTTCCATCTCTAGGTCTATTATATTTGATTACGATTTAACCCTTTCCTACTTTGATTGTTTTTAAGCTTGCCAAAGTATATCGATAACTTTTGAGCCAAACAATATTGAACAACAAAATTATAAGAATCTACATCATATATTAATCATAAATATAAAACATGTTCATTTCTAGAAAAGGGACGAAAATAAATGAAAAATTTGATTACTCTTGAACATATCAACATCATGTGTAAGGCATTATCGGTTATTGTTGTAGATTAATAGTATATAAAGAGTAAATGGATAGAAAAATAAATCTAAAGTACATTGACGCTTCGGAAGATAGAAAAGAAAGGGTATTGTATATAAGCAAATTCAAAGCAGTAGAAATAGCAGTATTCAAAGTCAACGTTCAGGCTCCTTAATTCAAGAGGTATTTAAAACGAATATACTCATGATATATGGACATGGCAGTTCTACATAAAGTAATCTTACAAAAATCATCTTTGATTATGGATGTGGCTCATTTTAAGAGTCGGACTCTAAGTTTCCTGCGTGCTTAACATTATTATGACCATTGACGTAAATCTTACAGTACGCACTATGAATTTTGATGGATTCCACATTTAACAGGTAAGGTTTCATTACGTTACAAGTGTTCTAATCACGGACGATCGGAACAAATTACTGCTGCTTAAATTCTAACCATGAGGGATACTATCTTCAATTTTGTCCAGTTGAATAAGACCTCAAAGACTGATCTTGGAAGTCTCTCAAAAGGTATAATATTGAATTATATAAAGGCAAAATGGCCTAAATGGCACCTATACTTGTCACACTTTGTCATGCCAGTCCCCAAAACTTCACTGTTTTCATTCAGACACTTTAACTTGATCAAAGCCTATATTTTAAGCCCTCTGACCGTGACCAAGCACATGTGGCAACAAAATGGTTGAGCTGGACAAAGTGGGTGTAATTCACGCGGACAACGAGCGTGCATATTAAAATTTTGAAACAAGAAATAATTAAAATAAGAAGAAAAAAATTATTAAAATAAAAATGAAAAATAATTAAAAAGATAAAGATAAAATAAAGTCAAAAAAGAAAAAAAGCAAAGGAGATATCGTCTCTTTCAGTTCTTCCACGCAACCCACCCCACCTTACTTACTTTTCCTTATTAACCCCCCCCCCCCCCCGCACTCCACCCCCACCCCATCCAACAAACACCGCACCCCTCCCTTTCCTCTTCCCTTTTCGATTATTTCCCCCTGTATGCTTCTTCTTCTTCCCCGCCCAACCCCCTCTCCCCAAAACAACCTCGGCTCTTCCCTTTTCGATTTTTTCCCCTGTATGCTACTTCTTCTTCTTCCCCACTCCCCCGCTCGTCCCTTCCAAAAAAAAAACTCAATCCCTCGAGTTCCCTTAAACATCTCTGTATTCCTATGGTGTCATTTTTTACTACTCTTGAATTCTGAACAAGTCAAAAATATACTAAAGGGGCAGCGGGTATTAATTTTTGAGCTAAACCAATAATGGACCATCGAACTTCTTCTCCGCCACCTAACGCCTTAAGCCATGGAAATGGACCACCGAACTTCTTCTCCCACTTTTCGATCTAGAAAAAAAATAATTTTTTCTCGGTTTCTTTTCTTTACATATTTTAATATTATTTCTACAATATAAAAAGGGAAGAATTGGAAGGGGAAAGGAGGAAGAACACGAAGAGAGAGAAACAAGATGGGCAGGAGAAAGAACGTGAGGGGAGAGAGAAATCAATGAGGGCGGGGATTAGGGAATTAATGTTTGAATTTTATTTTTTATTTTTTTATTTTGATTATTTTAATCTACCATGTGACATGGCATCTACACATTGTTATTTTGACGTGGCAACCAACGTGGAGAAGATTGTATTACACGCACTGGCAGCCTCCTGTCATAAGCGTTTATTATACACGGTTTGAAGGAGTGTAAGGGTTCAATTGGCAAATTGTCAAGTTTGGGGACCGGCATGACAAAGTGGCATAAGTATAGGTGTCATTTAGGCTATTCTGCCTTATATAAATTCACATATTTTATTGGAGAAGGTAATCTTGAAAAAGAAAAAGAAAATCTAAAGAGCACCCAAAATGTATCCGTTCGTAGTGAACTTTTGAGAAGTTGGCAGAAAGAAGAATGCTTTGATTTCTCTCTTCGTCTATTCTTATGTGTTGGCTGCTCAGAACCTTTAGAGCATCTTCTTATAATTAGGTTGCTAATGGATGGACACCAATTTTGAAAGGAAACGTTTGTTTCAACTGTAAAGGTTAGTTAAACAATTGAAAGGACGCAACCTTTTCAGGAAAGGACTCTTCAGTTCAAATTAATAATTTTTTTTATTTCAATATATTTATTAAAAAGTCTTTAATTTTTAGTGGGCATTTTAGTAATTTAACTTTTAACTTAAAAGCTTCCCACTATTAATATAGTATGGATATATATAGCCTTATTGTTGTAACACCTATTATATAGCGTAACTTCTAAATATCTTTTGAGCGACCTGATAAAGTAAAGGAAAAATAGTTTACAATATCGTTGTATATAAGTTAAACTCATATTTTCTTCATCCTGAATCATGACTGAGTAGCGAGTTCTGTCATTGCCTTCTCTATTATCATTCAAAGCTTTCATTCGCAACTGAAATCCATATGCTTACGTTTGTTGGGCTAATTAATGAATCATTGTAATCTTAGAATACTCTCCCTGATAAGAGCAGGATACTTTCCACTACCTGATGAATCCTCTTTCTAGTATTAAGATAAGCTAATTTGAAACATTGTGGGTACACGATTTTAATTCCCAAGTGGTAGGAAAGTTGACTTGGCTTCATTACGTTTGTCTCAGAATTAATTAATTAATTCACTAATTTTTATTTTTATTTTTACTACATGGTACGCCAGTTTCACTACCTAAAAGTACTATTTTTCAGTACATAGATACTTATCAACTACTTTTAATTAATTAAGCAAAAATAGGCTCTCAAAACCTAGACAAGGACTAACTACATCTTCTTGATCTGGGGCATTTCTTCCGCATACATTGCAACTGTTTGCTACTGTAGTTTCACTATCTATAAGACTTCAACTCATTGTGGATTAAATTTCAAATTGCAATTGAATTTAATATGTTCAGAATCCAGTGAATCACCTGGTCTATCTTATAATATATCTTCCACTATGCCTTCACAGTTGCTCCGGTAACTACTACATTTGACGCCTTCAACCACTTTTACTACTAATAAAATACTTTAGATTTAAATAAAGTATAATATTGAAAAATATTGTCTCTGGGAAACGAGGTAGTAATACAATAATTTTGGATGTCCATGGTATAAATTTCTTAGTGAACGCGTGTAAACTATTTTTTTTATACCGTAAATGTTTGTGGGTTGGTATGAGAAATAAGGAAGTGAATACAATATAACCTTGAGATGACTTATTCTGTCGCATATAATGTAAGAAGAAAAATGATATCAGGAGTTGAAGCTTAACCATTTTAGAAGGTAACTTAAGGATTACGTGAAGAAATATGTGAATAAGAAAAAATTCATACCTACGAAAGCCAATTTATAGTACTTGAAAATTTTTCGTATATAATTTCAAATCCAGATATGTAACCACACAAAAAAACAAAAAAAAAAAGACAGAAGAAAGAAAATTCAGGGTACATTCTTTAAATCTCTACTTATTGAGGCTCATTGAACCATCAATAAGAGATTGACAATCATCCATCCCCTTAGAGAAAAGAACCAAAATCCGAGAAACTCAGACACGATTAGGCGTTAAATTTGGAGGAGTAGGTGCGGATCCCACGCGCTTGCCACGCTCCGATCGACAGTTCTCGGCGAACTTCAAGCTGTTTTGGTGCATACCTTTCTGCCTCTCAGCTTCGGTGTACTCTGCGGCATAATAATGTTCCTCACTTCCCTTAACAGGGTCTTTGGTTGGTGGGAAAAACATGCTTCCCCATTGTGGGAAATGACATAGTGTCACCGGAAGAGTGCACCCAATGATCATCATCCCCATGTAAGTTAGCCCTGTTGCTGTCGAGTACTTTGAGCTTGTGAAAAACAGCAGTTGTGTCAATCCAGACCGAAATTG